>NC_059113.1:54351602-54524102 GCF_020740685.1 Jaculus jaculus | reverse complement strand
GTACAAACTGCACTATGGGAATTACCTCACTCAGTTTTATATTCATTTAAATGCTTATTTAAATTGTCTTGTGCCAGCTCCTATAGAGTGGAGACTATCTTTATTTCTTATTTAATAATTTTTTTTTTTTTTGAGGCAAGCCCAGCAGACTGGCCTTTTTATGAGAGAGAGAGGGTGGAGGGGAATTCCAGGGCATCTAGCCACTGTAATTTAACTCCAGACTCGTGTGCCCCCTTGTGTGCATGTGCAATTTTGGATGCTGTGTCACTGTGCATCTGGCTTACTGGGGTCCTGGAGCACTGAACATGACTCCTTAGGCTTTGCAGGCAAGCGCCTTAACCAATAAGTAATTTATCCAGCCCCATTTTAAAAATTTTTAGTAGCAGTCATTTGTTTTACAAAGTAAGGGGTTTCACTGTGGCATTTGCCTATGCTCACACAATGTACTTGAGTAATATTTTCCTTCTGTTTACTTTCTTGTCCCCCTTACAAGTTGCACATTTTAAAATTTGATTTGTCTGTAAATTCACATTCAGTATTGTGATGAGATGCATACTTTATATGGTTTTCCTCTTTGGTGACACTTTATAAGCTATTGTGTCATTTCTCAATGAGGAATTCCACTTAGATAAAAACCACAGATCTTCCTTAGGCATTTCCTGCTTTACTTGTACTCATTGCTGTATACATGCAGTTCAGTCTAGGCATGTTTATTTCATGTATAAGTTTGTGAAACTATCACTCTAGGCACTATACAGTAACTTCCATCCTCACAGAATTCCTCATCTTGCATTCTGTTGCAGTTACCTTCTCATTGCTGAGACGAAATACCTCCAGAAGCATCTTATGGGAGAAAAGGGTTTATTTTAGTATACAGTTATGAGAGGAAGTTTCCCCATGTGGAGAAAGCATTACAGGCAGCTGTGCATCACATCTCTGTGTCACCAAGTAGGAAGTAATGAGTAGACTGGCTTGAACACCCAGTGGGCTGGACTAATAATCCTTAGGTCCACACCCAGTGACATGCCTCCTCCAGCAAGGCTTCACCTTCCATAGCATCTACCAGTTCCAAATTGTCGCCTACTGTGGACCAAGTATTCAAAACACACGAGTTTATGTTGGACATTTCATTCAAACCACCACACCTCTTATAGCCACACTTATTTTCCTTCCAAGATCTTCTACCTGTGTAATCTCAGGTGATGAGTAATCTGCTTTTGCAAATTAGAAATATATATATATATATATATATATCTTTTTGACATGGACATTGATCTCTTATTAATTGTACATATTTATGGGTTTCAGTATGCTATTTACATATATGCATATAATGTATACTGATCAAATCCAGTCTACCCTTACCCCTGCCTGACTCAATATCTAACAGTTTCTATAGTATTTCCAGGGTTTTTTCATTTTTAAGCAAGTGGATCGTTGTGATTTTTACATTTTGCTGTCCGATACTTCTACTTTTTAGAAACAATTTTTATTGAGAATTTTAATTTTTGAGCATATTGCAAGTTTTTCATATCCCTATGGTGTTATATTCTTATATCTCCACTCCCCTGTCCCAATTTCACTAAAAGTTTTAAAAAATTGTGTATATCTTACCTTTATATTGGAAATAAATAGTCCATATGTTTTAAAAGATCACTCAACTTGAGCATCAGACACTCTGCTAGTTTACCTTTCTCCAAGGACAGATTTAAGCCCCAGCACTCTCCACGACCTGGCTTCAAGGTATTTTTCGTATCAAAGTTATTGTGATAGAATTCACCTATATTTTATCCATTTATAGTGTATAAGTTCAATACATATTTTAGAATAGTCATAGTTTGACAACCATTGCATTTTAGAACATTTTCATTATTGCAAAAAGCCACCCCAGTCCTTGGCTCTCACTTCTCAACCTCATCTCCCTCCATAAGCAGTCAGGAGTGCATTTCCTCTCTCTCTGGATTTTTCTATTCTGGATATTTATTGTGATCAGAATTGTACCATATTGGTCTCTACAGCATTTAAAAATATTTTCTTTGGCTGGTGATATAGCTTAGTGGTCACAGTGCTTGCTTGCAAAACCCAAGAACCCAGGTTTGATTCCCCAGTACCCATATAAGCCAGATGCACAAGGTGGTATATGTGTCTGGAGTTTGTTTGCAGTAGCTAGAGGGCCTAGTATACCTATTCTTCTATCTCTCTATCTATCTGACCTTTTCTCTAAATTAATAAATAAAAAATATTTTCTTTAGTTAGCATACAAAGTAATAGTTTCATTGTGACATTTTCATATACATATACTATTAAACTTGTTTTTCTTACTCTCTACCTCCAGTGTCTTCTCCTATCTGTCTCCCTTCCCCCTTCTGTTCTCATGTTGTATATATTCCATTGCTCTCCCTTGTTCCCTTCTCTTTCTTTTGTTTAGACATTTTTCCTCCTTCCTTGTTCCTCCCTTTCTACTTTCATGTCTGTATATAAGATGTGTACATATAAATTTAAATCTGGATCCCACATATGAGAGATAACATGCTATATTTGCCTTTCTGAATTTGGATTATTCCAATTACCAAGATGATCTCCAGGTCCATCCATTTTTTCTGTAAATGTCATGAATTTATTCATATGTACCACATTTTGTATTCATTCATCTTTTGGTGAGCATCTAGGCTGGTTCCATTTTCTGGCTATTGTGAATAGTGCAGCAATAAAATGGATGTGTGGGTGTCTCTGTGGAGCACTAATGTGTAGTCCTTCAGGATACCCAGATGTGGTGTAGCTTCATCATGCTGGATGTTCTAGTTTTAGCTTTTTGAGGATCTTCCATACTGACTTCCATAGTGGCTGCATGAGTTATTCTTGCCAATATTGTGTACAGGTTCATTTGTTGTCATATACTTGCAGCATGTGTTGTTAGTGCTTAAAATCTTGGTATAGCTCTCATTTGCATCTCTCTGGTGGCTAAGCATGTTGAACATGTTGCCAAATACTTATTGGCCATTTGTATTTCTTCTCTTAAGAACTGTTCATTTAATTCATCACCTCATTAATTGAATGGAGAACTTTATTTGATGTTTATTTTAAAAATATTTTATATATTTGTTAGAGAGAGAGGTGGGGGGATGGGTGTGTCAGGGCCTCTAGCCAATGCAACAGAAATCCAAACACTTGTGCCACCTTCTGTATCTAGCTTTACATGGGTACTGGGGAATTGAACCTGAGTCCTTGGCTTTGCAGGAAAGCACCTTAACTACTAAGCCATCTTATCCCTTGATGTTTAGTATCTGAAGTTCTTTTTAGGCTCTAGATACTAATTCTCTGCATAGTTGGCAAAGATTCCCTCCAATTCTGTAGGCTGTTTCTTCTTCTGATGATTGTTTCCTTTGCTATGTAGAAATTTCTAAATTTCATGCAATTCCAGTTGTCAATTCTTAGTTTTATTTTGGTGTTATTGGAATCTTTCTTAGAAAGTCCTTTACTATGCATATATCTTGACATATTTCACTGATATTTTCCTCTAGCAGTTTACAGAGTCTTATATGAAGATCTTTAATGCATTTCAAATTGATTCTTGTCAGAGTGAGAAATTTCATATGGAAATGTACAGGTTCACAACATGATCAGTTGAAGAAGCTTCCCATGTCCATGTATGTTTTTAACACTTTGCCAAATATTAGGTGGCTGAGCTGAGTGTCATGGCACACACCTTTAGTCCCAGCACTAGGGAGGTAGAGGTAGGAGGATCACTGTGAGTTCAATGCCACCCTAAGACTACATACTGAATTTCAGGACAGCCTGGGCTAGAGTGAGACCCTTCCTCAAAAAGCAAGCAAACATATTAGAACAAAAAAGATTATGTGGCTATAGTTGATTGTGTGTATTCTGGGTCTTGTATTCTGTTTCATTGCTATGTATATCTATGTGCTTTTGTGCATTATTTTTTAAAGACATTTATTTATGTGTGTGTGTGTGTGTGTGCTGTGTGTATGGGTATATCAGGGACTCTTGCCTCTGTAATTGAATGACAAACACTTGTGCTACTTTTTACTTGTGCCGTGCGGGCAGTTTTGGAATTGAACCCAGGCCAGGCACGCTTTGCAAGCATGCACCACTTAGCCATCTTCCCAGCCCATATTGTGCTATTTTGTCACTCTGGCTTTGTAGTGTAATTTGAGTCATGTTGATGTCTTTTAAAATTCCATGTATGAGAGTGAATATGGATAGTTGATGCTTGTCTTTTTGTCTGTTTTATTCACTTCACACAGTGTCCTTCATTTCCATTAATTTTGCTGTAAAAGACAATTTCATTCATAGGTATTTTAAACTTTTTAATTCCCTGGAGAGTCATCCAAGTCATTGAATATATCAATAATTATTCTCTTTTATTGCTAAGTAGTATTCCATGGTACAGTGGAATGGGTCCAATTTGTTTAACTGTCCATCTTTTGCACAACTTCTGGGCTAGTTTTGCCTTCTTATACATAAGGCTGCTATGGATACTCATTCATGGATTTTGTGTGAACATAAGTTTCTATGGCTCCTGGATAAATGCCTGAGATTGCAATTGTTGTATCAAATGGTAATTGCATGTTTAGTTTCCTAAGAAATTGTCAAAATATTTGCCTGACTGGTAGTACCATTTTATATTCTCACTAGTGATGTATGAATGGTGTAGGTTCTGTTCAAGCTCACCAACATTGGAGTTGTCTCTGCTTCTATTTTAGCTGCTCAGATAGGTAAGTAGTGGTACCTCTAGGTGGCTTTAGCCTGCATTCCTAATGGATAAATATGTTAAACATTTCTTCATGTACTTGTGTTTGATACATTTGCTCTTTGGATCTTTGTTTGGTTTTTATATTACAACTGGCCATTTTCAAAATATGTGTCTTACTGAAAATGTGAATTGTATTTCACAAATATTTTCTTCTAGCTGTGTCTTTTTACAATTCTCTTCATAGAGTTTTTTTGCCAGGGAAAAATATTTTAATTTTTTGTGGTATCAGTTATCAAAAACAGTGCCATGTGCATGATAGGCAAGGACTCTGCTGTTGAGCAATAATTCTAGTCCAAAGATTTTGATTTTGATGAGCTAAAGTTTCTAAAAACTATTTTATAGTTCACCATCTTTTTATGTCAAGTCTAATAATTCACTTCTTAGCCAAGATCTCAAAGACTTTCTCCTATGTTTTGGCAAAAACATTATATTGTATTGAATTTTATTCTCTGTGTATGTTCACTGTCCATTTTGTGTTAGCTTTCTGCTAAATTTGTTTGTTTAAATCATGTTCGTTTTTTTGTCTGGGCATATTTACCAATTAACCCAGTATCTTTTGTAATATCCTACAGTCTCTCCTTGAATTGCTTTCACCTTTTGTTTAAAATCACATGGGCACATTTGTGCCGGTCTACTTCTAGGCTCTGCATCCTGTTCTGTTGTGTTGTGTGTGCTTACCTTCTGTCAATATCACACCATCACTGTAGCTTCACAGGAAGCCTTATGTTAGTGATTCCTCTCACAGTTTCTGCTCAAGATTGTTTTAAATACACCAGGGGCTAGGCTTGTCATATAAATTTTAGTATGCAGTTGTTTGTTTTTACAAAAAAAAATAAACTTGTGTAGATTTTGATAGGAATGTATTACTTCTATAAATCAGTTTGTGGAGATTTAAATCTTTACTGTGCTGAATCTTCCACTTTCTAGGCACAGTATGTCCCTGTACTTATTTAGCTATTCTTTGACTGCGTTCATTAACATCAAGCAACTTTCAGCATGCAGAGTCTACGTATGTCTTTTTAATTTGTAAGTATTTTCTTTAGAACAGTTGTAAAAGATACTGTATTATTAATGTTGGTTTTTACATGCCCATTGTTAATGTATAGGCATGCTGTTGATTTTTGTACATTCATCTGATATCCTGCAACCATCCCAGACATGCTAACAAGGTCTAGATGTTTCAGTGGGCTAGGATTCTGTTGCCCAGCATGTCATTTGCAAATAGGCATAGTTTTATTCCTTCCTCCACAATTCACACTACATTTATTTATCTCTCTGGCATTATTGCAGTGGTTAGAACTTGTAGTACTATGTTGAATAAGAGCAATGGACATCTTTGCCTCATTTTAGATATTAGTGAGAAAGCACAAAAGTACATATTCTTTCCTCTGAAGCATGATGGTGACTATGATTTTTTTTCTGTAGATGTTATTTATCATACAAAAATTGTTTCCTTCTATTTTTATGTTCATAACTTTAAAATTATTATCATCAATGTTGTTGGATATTGTCACATGGTGCTGCCATTCATTGATTTTTTTTAAAAACGAACTAAGTCAGTCTAGCATACCTGCAATAAATCCTAATTGGTCATGGTATATAGTTCTTTTGTATATGTGTTTAGACATCTTAATAAGGGTTTTTATACTTACCTTCATGTGAAATATTGCTCAGTATTTTCTTCTTTGTACTATCTTTAAGTTGTGTGTAACAATAACACTGGTATAAAATGATTTGAGAAGTGTTTCTGCTTTCTCTTCATCCTTTCCCATTTACTTTTGGAAAGAGATGATGTCCTATTGATGTTTGTTCTCATTGAAATGTTTGATAGAGTCCCCCAACAAAACTTTAGGAGCCAGCGGATTTATCTTTTTTAAATTTTGAAATTAAGAATTAAAGTTGTTGGCTACAGAATATTCAAATTTTCCATTTGTATTAGTTTGTAGGTCTTAAGGACTTGCGTTCTGTATTCTATATTGCTGAATGTATAAGCATACAGTTGATCTGCTGTGATGTTCCCTGTTTCATTGCTGATACTAGTGACCTCTCTCTTGTCATTTTACTTATTTTTATCCTTTTTGATAGAATGTTATTAACTTCATTGATTGTTTCAAAGAACTAGCTTTCTGTTTCATTGATTTTCTGTATTTTTAATTTCATTAATATCTTTTATTATTTCTTCAACTTTCTTTAGGTATATGTTCTTCTGTTTTTGTTTCTTGAGGTAGACACATATATTATTGATCGGGACTCTCTTCTTTCTCATAGTAAGAATTTAGTGCAGTAAATTTCTTTGTTGGATTTCTTTTATTGCATCTTACATATTTTGAAATGTTCTATTTTCATTTTTATCTAATTCTGTATGTTTTTATTCTCTTAAAGGTTTCCTGTTTGACCCATGAGTCTGATGTTTTGCTTCCAAATACTCTTCCTTTTATTGAGCTTTAGTTTTGTTTCATTTTGATCAGAGAACATGGTCTGCATGATTGTCTTTCTTTTAAATGTGTTGAAGTTTATATAGTGTCCAAGGATATGATCTACCTTGATGGACACTTAACTGTACATGGAAACATGTTCCTGTGTCCAATGGAATGTTCAGGGATGCTGACTGAATCCTGGGCTGAGTGTGTTATTCTCATTTTTGTTTCTTTGCTGATGATTCTTTCTGGTAGCTCTGCCACTGCTGAGAGGAGGGTGTTGGCCCCTCTAGCTGTTGGTTCCTCTGTTGAGCAGCATCTGCTTTACTTCCTTCTTTCTTGTTGGATGAGTCTACAGTGAGAACTATCCGTTACTCATTTTATATATTTCTAATGTAGTGCCTCATATATAATATTGACGTACAGTTAAAAAACAAAAGGATGACTTAACAAGTTAAAATTAAGTACGTAAATGAAAGAAAAATTCTACATTCTCAAGCTGTACTTTTTTCCTCCTGGTTGTATAAATTATGCATCATATAGTTTTTAATTAAATTTTCTTCATTTCTAACATTGACCTGAACATTTTTAAGTATGAGAAGGAGCAAAATTTTAAAAAACCATAGATTTCCCACTGAGATGATATTATCTTAAATATAAGCTGTGTGACCAAACAGCTCATTTAGCCACTTTATTGTTCAGCTTTTTATCTTGGAAAACACGCATGATGGCAGTTTAAGTAAGAAATGGCTGGTGGCAAGTGACAGAGCTTCTGGCTTAAACACAAATAAATGTCATCTTTTTAAAAAAATATTTTATTTATTTAATAGAGAGAGGAGAGAGAGTAAGTAAGAGAGAGAGAGGGAAAGAGAATGGGCATGCCAGAGCCTCTAGCCACTGCAAATGAACTCTAGATGTATGTGCCATTATGTGCCTCTGGCTTACGTGGGACCTGGAGAATTGAACTTGGGTCCTTAGGCTTTGCAGGCATGTGCCTGAATTGCTAAGCCATCTCTCCAGCCCAAATATCATCTTTTTAGCATAAAATTTTAGAAGTAATTCCAGGTGTAATTTGAGGGTTTACTTTTGTCAAGAAAGTATCCATGACAAAAACCCCTTTCCTCCCTCCCTCCTTTCCTCTCTCCCTCCTTCCCTTTCTCCCTCCCTCCCTCTCTTCCTTCCCTTTCTTCTCCCCCTTTTAAGACAGGGTCTCATGCAGCCTAGGCTGGCTTGGAACTCACTGTTACCATGCTTGGGCAGCAAACTAGTTATAGTTCTTTGTGAGCTGTCCTTTGTTCTGAACAGTAAAAGTGACTTCCATTACTCCGGAACTCATATATATTCATTTTGCCTTCACAATTTCCTCTGAAAATGTTAGGCTATTTCTTTGGGTAGCTTTAACTGTAGCTTCTTTCCTAAAAGTATCCCATACATTTTCTGACTTGCCACTAAATTACATGACCTTCACTGATAATAACTTTTCTTGGAATGATCCTTTATATCTCATTTAATCTTTACCTCTGAGATATATTTTTAGGGTGTGTGTATGTTTGTGTGTGTGTGTGTGCTTGTGCGTGTGTGTGTGTGTGTGTGTGTGTGTGTGTGTGTGTATGTATGTATGTATGTTCAGTAGATGGAACCAGGGCTTTGGGCATGCTAGAACACTAAGTTGTATCCATAGCCTTTAGTTTTCTGAGACAGGGTCTCATTGTGTAGTCCAGGTTGGCTTCAAACTGATGGTCTTCATGCCTCAGCCTGCCAAGTGCTGGGATTACAGACATATGCCAATACCTCTAGCTGATGTAGGTCTTTTTTAACATCTTAATCAGGTTTATATACTTAAGTGAAAGTGACAGTGTTGTTCACCATGGTCAATACAATAGAGCTGGACATAGTGTCAGTCCCATTGATAAAGTTGGCTGAGAATAGGAGTCGAGTCACTGTATCTAAGTGGGAAACAGATTAGAATCTTGACACATTTCTATATGGTTGTCAACAGTTCAAGGTTGTTGTGATGTTTAGAAATAATATGTAGATAGAAACTTGGGAGTACTTGGTAGTTATATTTCAAATAACTCCTGATAATAGGATTTTGGTAGTTATTAATTGAGCTTAACAGTATTAGTAGATGTTTCTATCAAGTTCTTAGAAGGGTAGTGTTGTAGACATGTCTGCATTGTAAAATGAGTTGTGGAAGAGTTTTACTTTGAAAATGATACTAATTTTTTGAGTTCAGGGAAATCTAACTAATAAACATTTTCTTTTACTGGCCCTGGAAATTAAATCCAGGTCTTACAGGGTCTAAGCAAGTGGTTTACCACTGAGCTATATCCCCTTCACTTGACTCTTGACTATCTTTTGGAAGTTAACTATCTAGCCTTCTCCTCACTATTCTTCATATTGCCCTCAGGATGAAATTCATAAACTGGGAATTTGATTATATCACATTTCTTCTTAAGTACTTGAGACAGCTTCTACTTGTCCACAACAGTGCTTTCCAGACTTGGTTTTCTGTGTAATACCATGATGGGGGGTGGTTATGAAAAGCAGATTTTGGCTTGATCGTTTCTAACAAGCTCTCAAGTGACGTTGAAGTTGCTGCTCTGCAGATCACATTTGAGAAGGCAACTCTGCCAGTTGAAAAACATATGCTTTGAACGCCACACTTTGAGAAGTTAGGTCCACCAGATGAGGAAAATATGACTCTCTGTGGCATCTTTCAACCTCACCTGTGCCCTAGACTCCCCTCCTATTATATCCCAGCCCACAAAATGCGTGTAGCCTTTCCTAAGTGCCACAGACATTTGCACTGAACATTTACATGTCCTTCTTACTGCCTGTAAGCTCTCATTTCCTTTCCAGGTCTCATGTTACTTAGTAATCTGACTGTCTTTACTTGGACAGGTTTTTTTTTTTTTTTTACATACCTGTAAGTTTCAGTTAAAATTTCTTCCAATAAATTCCTGTTTCACCATATTCCTCATGTTTCTTCTTTCTTTTAATGTTTCTTCTTTCTTTTAGAGAGATTAATTTTCCTGGTAATAGAAATGGCTGATACACACATACATGCACAAGTGCAATGCTGGATATTGTTAAAGACTTCCTATGTATTGGCCCATCCTACCTCATTTAGTACAACTACCCTCTGAGATAGGTTTCTTTTTCTGTGTATGCATACTGGACATGGAAACCAGGGCTGTGTGCAGGCTATCACATTGAACTACATACCCAGCCCTCTTTCTCTCTCTCTGTCGTGTGTGTGTGTGTGTGTGTGTGTGTGTGTGTGTGTGTGTGTGTGTGTGTTTTGAGATAGGGGCTCACTATGTAGCCCAGGTTGACCTTAAACTGGTGATCCTATTGCCTTAGCTTCCAAGTTCTCAGACTGTAGGCTCATGGCACCATGATGCCTGGCTAAGACAGGTCTTGCTTAATGCATTGAATAAGGGTCCCATTTGTAAGGAAGAGTGTTGGAGAATGAATTCAATTGAATGGATAAAAGATAATTTTATTAGTTTTTTGTAACTAAACCACTGTAAAGAAACTCCAGATGCATGTGCCACTTAGTGCATCTGGCTTTATGTGGGTACTGGGAATTCACACCTGGGTCATTAGACTTTGCAGGTAAACACTTTAACCACCGAGCAATCTCTCTAGTCCAAAAGATACTTTTTTGGGGATGATACTTATCTCTGGTGGATTGAAGGCTGATGTGTCTGGCAAGCAGGGAGCTTATCTCAGAGGAACATGATCAAAGAGGAATTTCTGAGGTGGTGAATGAGTATATAGTTTTATAGCTTGTTTTCAGTTGTCAAAACTTATCAAACTAAACATGCATGTGTTTTATCATGAAGATTATGCACTAATCAAAATAATTGCAGGATACAGTGGAAAATTAAACAAGAAAAATAAAGACAGGGATGAAGAGATGCTGACAACTGATGTCATCATGCTCATTTCATAGCAGTGATACATTTGATTGTAGGTTCTGTGTCTTGAACAAGTTTTCACAGCTGTAAGAAATATGATTCCATTCATCTTTCCAGAATCCACCACAATATCTGACAAAAGCTGGTAGTGTAATCAATGTTTGTAGTCAGCCATAGCAGTATAGCGAGTACTAGTGAATATCTTACCCAGACAATGGTGCCATTAATCTAGGAATATGTGAGAAATATAGAGGTATATCCTCATAGTAGGGTGGGTGTGAAGGCTGGCCTTGACACATTTACCCAGGAATAGTTGGTTAATTCTGGGAGGGAAATGAACCTGGAACATTTAGACTTGGAGGACTTGCTTGATTGGAGTGATGGTAGTGTATCGTTGACAACTATGCAGAGACATTTCTGAGTCTACATGTGTTTAAAAGAAAGTGTGGACTATATGGCCTGTTTTACTGCTATGGAACAGGAACAAAGAAGCTAGAATTCTTGTCTATGATGGAGGAAGATGGCTTCAACACATCCACACACTCAGCATCAAAGCCCATGCTTTATTCAAGCAGGGCTGAGCCCAGAGTTTGTAGATCTCTATTTGTACAATTCAGGAGACCCTGTTTAAAAAGAAGAAAACTTACATCATATTTAAATGAACAAATGTGGCCATATGAATCTGTGAATGTGTTTGAGGGTGGTAAAGATTTAACTGAAACTCTGGCTCTGTGGGCAAGCAGGATCTGTGTAAAATGAATAATCTACATTGTTCATTGCAACTTTAGCTCATCCTTCTATATCTCTTTTCCCCCAATCCCTATCTAGCTTTGGATCCATGGACCTTACCCTGCTCTTTGAATTTACTAAGCTAATGGTTTCCCCCAGCCATTTAGGACAGTGTCCCCTTTTTATAACAAATATTTTATAGTCATTCCTGAAATGAGATACACAGATAATGTAGCCACATGCCTAATTAAAAATCCAATATAATGACCTAAATGTAATATAAGACAAAAGCAAATGAAAAGAATTTCTTATAAAATTTTATGCACATCCACACATATATACACAGCAATATGAAATGTTTGGCTATCAGTGTACCAGAAAGGCAAACATGAATTGTGATGCATGTATCACGCCCAGCCCTATAAGATGTGGTACCGTCAGGGTTAGGCAGCTGCATGGGGCCATTTTTAACTCTATTTAGAATATCACATACCTTCATCCTGGCCTAACCCATCTTCCACAATCCAAAAGAACAAATGTTCAGGCAGTGGTTCTCATCTCACCCCTTCCAGAAGCTTCCATTGTCAACTCCTCCTTCCGACATGACATGATTGATACCTTGAAGCACCTGTTTCCCAATCTGGCTTGTAGTTTGTTCAGCTGCACCACATCCTTCCCTCGCGATGCCTGTTTTATTTAATATTGTTCATTTTCTGTGTGCAAGATGGAGGTCATGGCAGATTTACAGGACTTTAGGCTGAGATAAGCCTAGAGTTGCCTATGACTATTAACAGATCAGCATAAAAAGAGAATCAGAAGAAATCAACTGAATCATTGTATTTCAAAGCTGAAGTTTGACTCTCAGCTGCTTCTCTTCCCAGCAGGTCTCTTACCCTCACACCATAGTGCACAGTAGGGTTGGTAATATCATAGTCGTGTCAAGGGAAGGAAATGAGAAAGGTTTGCGAACTGCTCATACATAGTGGCACCCACTGAGTGTTCAGTATACTAAACTGTGGTCTCAGAACATCAGAACTCTCAGATCCTTGGATAGCCAAGTATAAAAGGTGATAAGCTCTTTTTAAAAATTTTTTTCGTGAAAGGTCAGATGGAAAATATTTGAGACTTTGAGGAATGTATGGTCTCTGTGTTGACTACTCATCTCTGCTGCTGTAGCACAGAGTGAAAACAGCCATCGAGAATATGTAAATGATGGGCATATTTGTGCTTCAATAAAATTTTATTTGCAGGCTTGGGAGTAACTCAGTGGTATAGCACGTGCTTAGCATGTGTGACACCCTTGGTTCAATTCACAGCATTAAAAAATAACCACACAAAAAAGGCAGTAGGCCAGATTTGGCCCACCCCTGAGCTAGGAGGTTATGTTGCAGAATACACAGCACCCAGAGGAGAGGAAGTAGCAGGTAGCAGTTAAAAGCTTGAACTTTGTGTATTTGCATTTTTTTTGTCCTTCAATGCAAACAAGATTACATTTTACAATCTGCTCTGTATAATGTTTTCTTTTAATTTATTAACATATTGAAGACATATTTTAGATAAATAGCTATATTTGTATAGCTTTATTTTTATTGCTTATGATAGAAATTCATTATCTGTGGATGAACCATTGTTTACTTAGCTGGGTATCAGTTGCTGTAGATGCAGGCCCATCTTTGCTTATTGCAGTTTGTAATTCCATATTTGTGATGACATGTACTTACTGTGTCTTTATTACCAGGCTATGTGGGCCTTGGAGGCATGGGCTAGTGTGTCAGTGTGCATCTGTAATTTGGAGGTGATCATTCTCTCATCTTAACCCTCATGACTGTCTTGAGGAAGTCAGCCCACTTGCTCCTGCCCAACTTTGACAGTAAATGTGGATCTTGAAGGCGTGGTGTGTGTCTTACATGATATAATGTTTGTAAAAAAAAGATGTTGAAAACCACAAACCACAAAACTAATGCTGTATGGTGTAAAATGTGTGACTGTAACTCCAAATTCATAATTTAAACCAATTCCCAATGTTATGGTAAATCAGGTAGTGGGACCCCTTTGTGGGGAATCAGGTCTTGGGGAGGAGTCCCTAACAATGAAATGTTTGGTTTTCTTTTTTTCCTTAATTGTAAAAATTTATTTGACCGAGACAGAGAGGTAGAGAGAGAATGGGTATGCCAGGGCCTTTAGCTGCTGCAAGCAAACTCTAGACACATGCATTTGGCATTTGTGGGTCCTGAGGAATAAAGCCTGAGTCCTTTGGCTTTGAAGGCAAGTGACTTAACCACTAAGACATTTCTCCAACCCTGTTTGGTTCACTTATAAGGGGCTGACAAGACCAGAATTCTTTAATCATGTGCATATAGCTAGGAGATTTAAACCAGACAACCAGCCTTACCAGGCACTGTGCCACCTGACTTCTCAGTGTTGGTCTTTGAGGCTCCAGAACTGTGAAAAGTAACTTTTAGTTGCTTATGAACTATTCAGCTTATGGTTCTTGTAAGCAGACTGCATAGGCTAGTAAGACTATGCAGAAGTCTAAAGTGCCACCAGAGATCTTTCTTCCATTGACTACATTATTTGTAGTAAGGACAGAACATTCTCCATTCCCATGAGACATGTCAGCTCCATATCATGAAGCAGGACTAAGCACTGTTGCTCTGTAGTACTTTGATGAAGGACTGGGAAAGTTAGAAAATACACATCCTTTTCAGTGCTGGAGATCAGTGTGGAGTGCATACATGCTAGGCAGGCACTCTACTATTGATCCCGCAGAAAGCTAGAGCAGAAAAGCAAGCATGAACAGGGACTGTTTGGGGCACTTGAGTTTAGTCCTCATGTGACTCTGTGGAAAGTTCTTCATATCACATTTGACTGTGCTCTCATCTCAATTTCTTAGCAGCTTTATTCTCACTTTGTTCTTTCATATGCATATGTTGGATTCGTGGTTTGCCACAAGATGGAAGGGACAGAGTCACAGATAGGGACAGAAGTAATTGATGTCAAACTTCCTGAGAGAAGGTGATTCCAAAGTATGTAAGGTATCCACTTGCAGACATCTATACTAAGGCATCATGTAGGACTCTGGACTGAAATAGAACATGGATGGACTCAAGGAAACAGTTAGAAGAAAGAATTGACCTGGGATTTCCCATTTCTTAGCCCTTGGCTAGATGGAAGAGCATCTCCTCCCAGGAATGTTTAGCTAGGGAAAAAATGTCAATATGTCAAATCTATAGGCAGGGGCCTCAGAATCTGTAACTCTGGGTGCCTGTGAAGAACTGCAACAGGCAGATGTGAATACAGATAGAAAATGTATGGCACAACACCATATAACAGGTACATATATAAAATAGTAGGACACAAGATTTTTCACAAGATGATCAAACTTATATATTCTGTGTTTTCACACTCAAAGTAAGTTTCCCCAGGGGATGTCCCAAACCATAGAAGGTCACAATCACAACCCTGTGTAGCTTATGTTTGTACATATCTGGTCTGCTGCAGGTGAAATGCACTGGGAGATCACAGATTTCTCCCCAGAGGTCTTGTGCCCTTTCTCCCTTAATTAAGAGGAGTTGTTGAACTCACTTCTGTGTGCAGAAATGTGTGCTCTATCTGTTTTGTGCTGGTGGATTTATGGTCATTAATCCACATAATCCCGCCATCACTCTCAGACTGTGGTCCTGGATGAAATTTCTACTCTGCTAGACACATGCCTCCAGGGATGCTCTGGAAGGAAGTTTTTGTCATTGATAATATAAAAACTCTTTAATAATAGGAGAGATGCCTTTTAGACACAGGTAGGCTTTGGAAGTAGATATGACCAAGGGATTTGACATTCTGTGATGTTTCTCATGGTAGTCTGGGGTCTTGAGAAGATACTAAGGAGGCTTAAAATTTCATTTCTCCTATAGTTAGATCCCCAGAAATGTGCAGTTCTTCCATTCTACAAGCTTGTGATGATTTTCATGCAATGCCTGGAGGAGAGAAGGACGGTCTTCTCTGAATTTGAACCATGGATAACTGTTCATTAATTGCCCATGATGTCTTACACACAGTGGCAGTGTATTGGGGCTCTGGGGAAGGCAAATCTTGTTCAAATGCAGGTTCTCCCACTTAGAAGTTGCAGGAATTTGATCACATTAGGAAACCTTTTTGACATCATTCCTTGTTTGTGTGACATAGATTTATTTTTATAATTATTTTAATTGACTTGTTTGCCTGGACAATTGATCTTTAGGCTCAAGTCATATGAGTGGAATTGCTTAACAGTTAGCTTCTTTTAGGATAACTGTCTATCATCTATCTATCTATTATTTATCTCTGTCTGTCTATCTATCATATATCTATCTATCACATACCTATCCGTCTTACTGATGTGAGTGTGTTTAAGTACATATATACACATATATCACCAAGGCAAGTTTCCCCAGGCAATGTCCCTAAACATAGAAGGTCTCCAATGTAGCCCTATCTAGTTTCTATTGGCATGTGTCTTCTCAACAGAGAGAAAACTTTCCTATTTAAAGTGCATGTTTGCCCCAGAACATTACCATCACTTTTTACATGACAGCAAATGTTGAATGATATCCTAATTTCTTTATTGCTAAAAGACTAGAGGTTTTATTGTTTACATTGTCTTTAAACATGCTAGATTAAAAAACAATTTTTGCTGATAATTCTGTTATTGCTCATCTGATTATGAAGCTGTATTTTTAGAGAAGTTGATAACTCTACTTCTGAACTTGGTTCATTTTTTCAGAATATATTTTCCTCTTAGTGCTTTCTAAGAACCCTTCCCATAGTAATGCTCCCATCTTTGCATGTGCCTGTTTGATATATTTTAGATAGTTCTTCCTTGATTGTCATCTTCGTTATGAGCCTATCATTCATATATATATATATATATACACACACACACACACACACATATATACATAGTTATCAAGTCAGTCATGTCAACATTCTTTCCTTGTAGTCACCTTTAGAAAGGCTTTCAAGTCTTGGCAGTCATAGCTGAAGAACTTTACACTTGTATTTCTTCTCTAGTTTGATGAACCTCATGTTTTATAGTAAGAAAATCTAGATTTACATTTCTTGTTTTATGTTCACCATTTCTGATACATCTAGGTACAGTTTTAGTATTATGTTGCTGCTTTAGAAAGTTCTAGGTTTTGGAGCATTTTTTGTTTGTGAATTATTGGACTATGGATGTCTAGCTTATAGTACTTAAGTTTTGGTGTTGCCTATGAGTCCAGGTATGCACTGGGACTTTGAGTTCTTTCCCCCCTGGATAAAGAAGATGACTTCAGCTTTGTCCCATCCCTGCTGTCTGTGAAGGATTCCTACAACCACATTTGTATCATCCCAGGAAATAAACTTATGAGTCTGGGAAATTCTTTTCGTTCAGTGATGCCCTCACAAACCTATTTTATGCTTACCAGTTTCTTTCATGACTTTCAAAGTACAATGATTTCCAGCTCTTCTAAGAAAAAAGTAAGAAATTAAAAAGACTGTTTTTCTACTGTATGCCACCCTTTGGCTGAGATATGATGATTTGTCTGTCCAAAAGGTGGAAGAACCTGACTCACTTCTACACATCAATAGCAGATAGAGAAAACTAACAGCCAATAAGCATGAATAATCAGAGCTCAAACTGGCTCTGACCAGACCTCAGGGCTAGACTTAAGACCTACCCCTTCCCCAGTGATATATTTTCCTAGTAGATCTCTCTTTGCCTGCTATAGAATTAAGTAGCAAGCTTAATCTTAATCAAAAATTTCTGAGGCTGGGTTGGAGAGATGGCTTTGTGGTTTAGGTACTCACATGCAAATCCAAAGGACCCAGGTTTAATTCCTCAGGACCCATGTAAGTCAGATACACAAAGTGGCACATGCGTCTGGGGTTTGTTTGCAGTGGCTAGAGGCCCTGGAGCACCCATTCTCTCACTCTTTCTCTGTTTCTATCTGCCTCTTTCTCGCTCTCATAAATAAATAAATAAATATTCCTGAGGTGATGGGGCTATACGTTTACATTTAAGCCATTCAAAGGGACTAAGCCGGCTATTTCCACAGTGCTAATGGTCCGTCAAGGTCAGGCTGTCTTCCTTGTCCATGGGGAGGCGCTAGAGGAACTACACATCTTGCAGCAACAATTCTGTGTCCTCTTGGTTCTCATGACCATGTTGGCTGAGGGTTTAAAGGCAGCTCCCTTTGGAGTGATAACCATTCATAATGGTAGTTTTTGCCCACATTCATGCAGCCTTGTCCCTTGTGGCTGTGTTGGAATAGTACCTCTCATTTCTCTTCTCCCCATGCTCTCATTATGTCATGGAGAGAAAGACCTGTACTTAAACAGACAAAGCTTTTTATTTATAGTGTCATTTTTTTTTTTTTTTTTGCATGAAGATCACTAGAAGCAATTCCAGCACCCTCACCAATTTTGTGTTAAACAACTCCTTCTAGCATCTTCATGTGACAAAGAACTTATTTTATTCTCTGGAGGTCTCATCAACACAGCCTGCACCAGAGTGTCAGAGTGTAGGGATCAAAATAAAAGATTTAAACTTCTTTAATACCTACTGGGAAAAGAACTGTACTTATTTTCCCCCTTATCTGCAAAATCTATGATAGACTCATCTTTTTTTTTTTTTAAATTTTTATTTATTTATTTATTTGAGGGCGACAGACACAGAGAGAAAGACAGATAGAGGGAGAGAGATTGAATGGGTGCACCAGGGCTTCCAGCCTCTGCAAACGAACTCCAGACGCGTGCGCCCCCTTGTGCATCTGGCTAACGTGGGACCTGGGGAACCGAGCCTCGAACTGGGGTCCTTAGGCTTCACAGGCAAGCACTTAACCGCTAAGCCATCTCTCCAGCCCAGACTCATCTTTATATGCATGTCAAAAAGTCCTTGTGATTGAAATCTAAGTATGATCATGCACGTGTGAGGCACTTGTAAAATGCCACTCCTCATGGGCAGCTCTGAAAGTTTTTATTCTACAATGACACAATGAAATTACCTGGGGTAGACTTGAGTGCTTTAAAACACAGATGGGGAGAAACTGGTGGAAGTGGAGTAGTTTCAAGTAGAGAAGGTTGTAGAGGGAGAATGGGAGGAAGAGCAGGAGAAATGGAGAGAAGGACATGCATTCAGGATTGTGGGTTTAGAGGTAGAAGGCTGAGTGAATTTTCTCCTGATGCCCTGTGTATATGTGTGAAGTAAATATTGTCATTGAGAGGGATAGGAAGTACATGGGGGACATTTGGAGATTTGACGAAGTTGGATGGTGCTGGAAGTAGTCATCAAGGAGAGCAGAAGTTTAAAATATCAGGAAAATGGTAGCATGATTCTTAAGCAGGGTCCAGTGAATGCTGATGAGCATAAATTTACATCAACGTCATGCTGCCTAGATGTGTGGCTTTCTCCAGCAATGTTGCAATGCTCAGGTGATCATGTGGTATGTTAGTTTTGTAGCATCTGCTATAACAAAGCACCTCAGATTGAGTGGCTTCAACAACAGAAACTTTTTTTTTTTTTTAACAGTTCTAGAAGCTAAAAGACCAAACTAATGGGACAACCAGACAGCAGATTTTTTTTCTGAGTACATCTATCCTTGGCTAGAATAAAATCATTGTCTTGCTTCATCTCTATATCTTCTTCCTTCTGTGTGTGTCTGTGTCCTCATCTCTTCATACAAAGATACCAGTCAGACCATCCTGATATCTCAATTCAACTTCATCCCGTTTGAATAACCCAGTCCCCAAGTACTATTCTGAGATATTTGTGATTAGGGCATCAACATAATGAGATTTCTCTTTTTAACATAATGAATTTTAAGGGGACTTAATCCAGTCCATTACACAAGGAAAAAGAGGATATGGTCCACCCAGTGCTGGATTTTTCTTTTGGTGGGAAATGCCAAATGAGAAAGGAGTGGTTATACAGGAGATTATTAAAGAAATTGTCAAGATGGGACATGTAGACTGCATGTCCTTAGATAGTGAACATGCAGAGATGGGGAGGGGTAAAAGAAAGGAAAGATATATGGGGCCTGTGAGGCAATATCTTGGTAAGGTTCAAGAAAGGAATTTGTGGATAGTCAAGATGGAGGGACAAAAGCTAGATCTGAAGAACAAAGTGCTTACATGAGTGTTTGTTTGGGTGATGGCAATGCCTTTGATGCTTTATAATTCCCCAAAGAAGGTTATCTCTTTATAAAGCAGATACATACTTGCCCTTTTCAAACCCTGGAGTGTGCCGTCTTCCAGACAGCAGTAATCTGCATTATCACCTCCAACCCTTGCTGCATTTATATGTAAGTAAAAGAAGGGACATTCAAACTGTGTGAGGGAAACAATGAGAAGGGACCTTATGACAAAAATTCAATGATATAAAATTAAACTTAACAGGAAATAGAGCCAGAAGTCCCAAGAGACAAGAATCAGAAATTGGAAACCTAGCAGGAGGAAGACAACAGAAATGCCTTGGGACCTGCGGTTGCCTCAAGCCTTTGCTCGCAGCCAATCACTCTGTGTGTTGTTCACATGGAAGCCACACTTCTTTAGGAGAGTTTTGTCCCTATCTTAGCAAGCATAGGGACAACTCCATCTCCAATAGGACTGGCCAGCCTTGGACTTTGCATGCCCTATGTTCCAATGGCAAGCAGGGAAACTATCACCAGAACCCCAGTTCCACATTCTCAGGGTCTATGCCAGGTGCACCCATAATTCAGGTGGGATTGGGACAGCCATCACTCTTATAGGTTGGAATGAACTACCATAGCTCAAATCCCTTTTGACATTTTTCTGCCTTTTACTGTTAAGTGACAGAATGATGAACATTAAAATGTGGTCCTTAACAGTAAACACAAACAATTTTTTTGTTTCTTTTTTGGTGGAGTTCAGTTATTTATAGAATGAGTTGGTTGGAGGCAAAATACTGAAGACTAGTTCTTAGAATAAGAGGCAAAGGTGATCCATTTGGCATTGTTTCATTTCTCCTTCATGTGAGATACTTTTAAAGTTTACAAGCTGTTTTAACCTGTGGGACTTGGGTCTACTTTGTGCTTCATTTTCCCATATACTCTTCAACAGTAAAGAAAACTTCCTGAGAGCTGTTGAGCAGGCAGGCAGTGTAATTGGCATTTCAGCCAGGCTTCATATTAGAAACACAGAGATTCTAAGCTTTGTCACTAGGTAGCATTGTGAACTGAGACTAGTAATTAGCCTCACTGGGCATCAGTTTTCTCCTCTTTAAGGTGGCTTCTATGGGTAACAATATAAGAGTGATATGAAAATTGAATATGTTTAAAAATGCCCATTGACATTCTGACGGTAGGGTAGGTGGGCAGTGTATAGAACTCCCTCCCCACACAATATACTTACTTAAATACACACATGTAAGAAATAGAATACCTCAATTTTTCCTAGGTTCTGTATAAAGACCAAGGAGTCACAGACCGATGGTGGCAAGCATGTCATCTTTATTACTGACCAAAGGCAAGGAGGGGCAACTATGACTTAGTGTGAGAAAAAAATGGGTCTGTTGGCTCAACTGCAACACCAGAGTGTGTCACCTTCCTAGGCATGGGAGACACTCAACTGAATATGCTTGCCTAATAAGACTGCTCAGCATGAAGGGTAAGAGAAGTCTATAGTCTGTAGGAAACTTCCTTCCTAGAGCACAAGGGCATTTTCCCTAAATCTAGCAACTAGAAAAATAACTCCATGACAAGGAAAGGAGTGGAGAGGCACCATGAAGATTTACCCTAGATGAGCATCGTCCACTGTGGAGGGAAGCCTAAGTTGATGAGAGAAGCTGTTATCTCTTCAAAGTGCTTAGAACATAATAGAAGAAAACTGTTAGCTCTACACACAGCTGAAGTAGTTATAAACCTAAGATCAGCACATTGATCACAGTAGCATTGTTTCTCTTTTCTCACATCATCCTCTTCTATCTTCCTGGCTTGTGTGCATTTTGCCACCTCTGAAGATTCCTTGTTTGAGGTACCTACAATGTAAGTATCATGGCTTCCTTGCCCATGTGTTTTATACACAGCTTTTCTGTGCACTTGGAGGAATCCCCTTGTCTTAGTTCTTGGTTGTCATACTGGATACCACACATTGCATAACATAAAGAGTAGTTATAGAGCTGAGGAGATGGCTCAGTGGGAAATGAGCTCTGTACACATGAAGACCTGAATATGGATCCCTAGCACCCAAATAAAATGTTTGCTTCCATAATCCCAGACCTGGGGAGGTGGAGACTGGAGGATCTACAAGGCTCATCAACTAGCTAGTCTAGCTGAATCATGAGCTCTAGGTTTAATAAGAGATCATGTCTTTAAAAAATGTGATTGAAGAGGACACCTGATGTCAGTTTCTGGCCTGCACATGTATGCACAGGCATATGTATGTGCACCTCCATGAACTCATACACCAATATACATATGAATATGCATTCCCACATATACATATGACACCACACATATGCAAGAAGAAAAATTAAGTTGTTTTAAGCTCAGAGTTCTAGAAGATAAGAGGTCTATATCTTGTGAGAACCTTTTTGCTGGTGGGGACATGACAATGGTCCAAGGAAGTGCAGGTTGTCATACGGTAAGATGGTGAGACAGCAAATCTGACAGCTTGGGTCACCCTTCATATAGACCATGATAGTTATGATGGTCCAATCCTCATAATCTCATCTAATCCTAATTAGCTCCAAGACTCTGTACCTCCAAATCCAATAGCTGGATTAATTGTCACAATCTCACATTGGAGATTAAATTCTGACACAAGATTTGGTGGGAACATCCAAACCACAGCTTGATTTTTTTTTAATGCACTCACTTTATATGTATGGCCTTTGTGTCCTTGAATGACTATTGAGTAGCTAGTCTCTACACTTAGTGTTGTCATTAATGCTTTAAGATGACTGTGTTAAGCTTTTTATTAATTAGTTTTGTACTCAGCAAATACAGTCAGTTTGGTACCATTATTAGGCTCATTTGTGACCTACCCCATCCCAATTGGCCCCTCCTTGTTGAGGTATATGGGTCATGCATTCTGGAGTTAGCCCACAATTATGGGT
Organism: Jaculus jaculus; assembly: GCF_020740685.1. Classification (NCBI taxonomy): domain Eukaryota; kingdom Metazoa; phylum Chordata; class Mammalia; order Rodentia; family Dipodidae; genus Jaculus; species Jaculus jaculus. The sequence continues at coordinate 54,501,167 of NC_059113.1, read as the reverse complement.
AAGATAAATGTCTCTGCATATCATGACCCAACATGTGGCTTTGACATTCTTTCTGCCCCCTCTTCCACAAAATTTCCCTGAGCCATGTTGGGTTCATTTTTGGTCTGCTTCAGTGATGAGGTGTTGGGGGCCTCTAAGGCTCTGGCTCTCTGATTTGATAGGAGTTGATTTTTCTCTGTGTTGTTGAGGTGTGTTAATTTTTCTCCAAGTCCTTTACTCCCTTAGTAAATGAGAGTCTCTATTCCCTCTCTCCATCCTTCCCCCACTCCTGTAATAATATGTAGCCTATCCTGGCCCCAAATTTGAAGTCCTCTTACCTAAGCCTCTCAATGGCTGGTGTTACAGGAGTATGCTGCCAAGCCTTGCTGATTTCTTCTTTCTATTCTTTTCCATCTTTAATACATCAAAAATATTTTTTACTAGCTATCACCTACTATAACACAATTCGTCTACCTGTTCAGGTGCATTGCCCAGTCCCCAGTGTTGCCTGCTTCCATCTTTTATTTGAATAATGATGGCCTTCTAGCTGGGTTTCCATTCTCCTTCTCAGTACATGGCTCACACAGTGACAGTTCTGAATGTGTCAATGCCTTATCCAAGCAATAGCTGCCTAGCCACATACAATATAAGTACTAAGCTTCATCCTGTGATAGACAACTCCTGGACTCCATCCAGTCTGGCTCTTTTCCTCCATCTCTGTTTCTGCCATCTTCTCCTCCCCACCTCCATTCTTCCTTTAGCCTTTGACTTTGCCATTCTTTGTACACCTTGCCTAACCCTCACATGTTTAACTATATTCTCTTATTTGAGTTTCACCTTAAATGTCACCTCTTTAGAGAAGTATTACCTTGCCACCCAATCAGGGTACCTCTCCTCAAATACACTCTGCCAGTCACCACAGCAGGTACATCACTGTCTGAAATATCCACATGTGATTGTAGTCTATGTTCACCTTGAGTGGAAAGCCCACAAGGATATATGGCTTGCCTTTCAAACTCATCACCTCATTCCCATGACAAAATCATATCTGGCATGGACTAAGTGCTTAGTAATTACTGGTTGAAAGGATAAATGTGTAAATATCGTGACTGAGGTTGTGATTTGGGTACTAAAGATTCTCTATGAATCTTATATTTGTTTTTCCTCTTGGGACTGTCTGTTGATCCCTTTTTAAAAGGTCTCAATCAGAGTCCTAGTCAGAGTTGATTCTCATACCTTCAAATGTGGTTAGAGACCCTCAGTATTAATCCACAATAAAGAGTGTTTTCTTTTCAATGATTAGCAATAAAGGCCAGACTTGAGGACCATCAGCACAGAGAGTCCCTGGGCTATGAGGCTAGTGCCTCATGGCTAAGAGCATCCAAGAGTGTCATCAGGAAGCGTGCCAACTCATTTTGATGTAATTGAAGAGCACACAATAGCAGGGACTTTATATTTCCCAGTAATTTTGCTGACTTTGCCATTTTAGCAAAAAATAATTTATTCTAATGTGATTTGCATTGCATAAAATTATAATAAATGTTTTTAAGAACAAGGTGCTGTATATTTATGAAATCTTTGTGTTTATATGAGGAAGATGTTTAAAATGTATTGGCATGTATTTTCCACAAACACTTATATGCAAAGCTATAGACTATGCAGCCTCGGCATTAACATATATTATTTGCATAAACCATAAACAGTGGGCAATTTCTTTGTCAAACAAAAAGTACTGATTACCTTAGAAAGGATATTAATATCTTTCCTTTATCCATACTTTTAAATTTTGCTGACTGTATTTTGATGATCATTCATCTTGTCTTGCAGCAGTTTGCAGCAAAGACACTCCATACTTCCTACAACACAAAATAAGATGCAGGAGAGGAACGTCTTTGGAATGTAAATGGTCTGTGGTATGGTAATTCTGTCTGTGGAAGGCCTCTCTTCAGCTAATGTTCATAGCCATACAATGTAGACACACACAAGTGGAGTCTGATGGACAGGGAGGTGCCATTAAATATATTTTCAAATTAAATTTCATGTTTCTTTTCAGCTTTCCTTAACAATCTTTCCATGGAAGATTTGGGCCACTGAGCTAAACTAGTTTCCTCTGGAAAAAAATATGTTGTTCAAATAATTCTGTGTGTTTCTGTTTTAATAACTTGGGATCCTTGGGACTAATTTCAGAAGAATTGATAGAAACAACACCGTGGTTGAATTCCCCCTAAAGTGGGGATTCCATTGTATATGTGAAGACATAAAACAGCTGCTATCAACCAGCTCCAAGAAAGGAATGGTGATCTTGGAGTCACTAAGATCTGCATTGTTTGAAATCTTGACTTGACCAACTAAGTGGTGAGAATGATTGCATTCGTGACATGGATCATAGCGAAGAGAAAATGAGTTGATATCTGTAGAGCACTTCCAACATTTCCTGCTGCACTGAGCCTTGGGAGCGAGGTGTGATGGCTGCCAGTGTTACTATCACTGAGTGGATTAGGCAAAGTGACCTCGGTGGCTGTGGTGCTGTGGACACTGATCCCTATGGCTACCGTGCTATGGAAATGGAGCTAAGGTCAAATACCTGACATGTGATAGAAATTCATTCTTGGGGGTTTTCTGCCCCTGCTCTGGTGACAGACACCTTTGTACCCATGTGCTATTAACCTCAAGGGACAGATAGTACTTGGAGAGAATGAGCTCCACTATGGAAGGAGAAGAATGTGAAATTCAAGGAAATTAATCAGTAGAGTTAGCAAGCATGTTTGATTCACAGTAGTTTCAGTTCTCACTTCATAGACTTGAATCTTTTTCATCTTCCAGTTCTTGACGCTGTGTTTGTATATATGTGTGTGGGAAGGGGGTAATGGGGCTAGTGGGCAGAATTCAGACAACTGGTCAACCACTGAAAACAAATTTTCCAGAGTGCTGAATGCTAGGTCTGATGAAACTAATAAGCTGTGAAAAAGTGTATTTCCTGGTGGGAACACTAGTCAGTTTGCAACACCTGACCAAGATGGTTTTACAGGATAGGTGAGAATTTGGCGATCAGGACACTGGACATTTCCAGTTAAACTACTTTGCATGGTGATTTTGTGACATCTAGTAATTATGTGTGTTTATATTTTATAACATGCCATATTCACTCTTACATGTATCATAGAAGAATGGTTCTCAAAGTGTGGCCCCTAGGCCAGCCCTGAGGGTACTATCTGTGTATTAGCATATTTCTATTACTTTTACAAGATACTCAAGACTAGATAATTTATAAAGAAAAAAAGGTTCATTTTGGTTTATGGAAACCCAAAAGCATGGTATTGGCAAAGACCTGTTGCATGGTGGAAGACAGAAGGGAAAATGAGTGTGCATGTAATAGATGAAATATAAAGAAAAGTCATACTTTATAACTATCCATTCTTCTTTGTGTGTATGTGGGGGGTATGTGTGCATGTGTGTATAAATGTTTACATGTGTATGGATGCACATGCTTAGGAGTGTGCATGAATTTCACTTAAACTCAGGGCTCATTAAGTAGGCTAGTCTTACTTGCCAATTTGCCTTGTCTCCCTGGAGTGATGGTCCACCATGCCCACCTAGCATTTCCATGGGTGCTGGGGATCTGAACTCTAGTCATCATACTTGCACAACCATCACTTGACCTGCTGAACCATCTCCTCCAATGGCCCAAGAAGCACTTACTTTTCAGTACAGCTGACCCATTCTGGGAAGAGTGAGAACTTACTACTGAGGACATGAAGCCAGACCCTTCAGCACACTACTGGGTCCTCAGAATACCCTAAATATCTTATCAAACCTCATGTTATGGTTTGGTTACAAATGTCTTCCAGAGGCTCATGTGTTGAAGGCTTGTTTCCCAGCTGGTGACACTATTAGGGGAGATGCTAGAAACTTCAGAAAGTAGGATCTAGCAGAGAAAGTAGGTCACTGAGGTAGGTCTTTAAAGGTTGTGTTTGGTCCCATCTCTCTTCCTCTTTCTTTAGCTCCTGTCCACCTCTGCCTTCTGCTCTTACTACCATGATACTCTGAATCACTTCAATCCCACAGCCAACCAGGACTGAGGGAAGCCTCTGAAACTGAACTAACATACATCTTTCCCCTTTTCACCACCATAGGTTAGTGGCAAGATTCTTTTTAGTTCCTTATCTCAGGTAATCTGTCACAGAAGCAAACACCTCATCACCTTTCAGCACAAATCCAATTTAAGCATGTTTAAAGTGGACAAAATCACATTTAACTGTCACACCTGGGAGCTTCTTAAAAATTCAGATTTGTGTTCGTTCCTATCAGACATAACAGAATCAGAAAACAGGGTGTTTTTCTTTATTTTAGGGAGTGATCTTTATTTCAGAAGAACCTGATAGATTAACCTGGAAAATTATTGAGATCCAGGCCCACAAAGATAATGAAAGAATGTTGGGTGGAGTGATCTTGTGTCTATTACATACAATCATTATGTTCAATTTTGGTCATGTATTCCTAATGTCATACCAACTGGTATGAAACAAGACAATATCCAGTCATGGTTGGGCCTCAGAAACATCTTAGAGTGGAGAAAGATAAAGCAAGTTGCATAAGAATTCATGCAGTGTGTCACCATTTGCAGTTTTAAAGCATATAAAACATACTATATTTGTGTGTGTATTTTTTAGAGATGAATGTGACATGTGTAGAAACTAGGGGAGAAAGGAAGAGTGGGACAGGAAAAGCTATGCAGAAGTTTTCTTCACCATTAGCAAGGTCTTATTCACATCAGAGTCAGACATGTTTGTTTCATTATACCATTCTTCATACTTGCTTGGATATCTAAAATGCATCATTACCAGTTAACTTTAGAAAGGGAAGCTTTTCTAAAATATGCCTTTTTATCCCTAGAGCAGCTCCTTCTCCTATCTTTGTTTAAACATCAAAACTTGAAACTACTTGCTAAACATCTCCTACCAGAGGAATAGCTGGGCAAACATTGCCTTGCGATATCAGTCAGTTCAATTCTCTGAACACACCAGAGGGCAGCTGGTCTGGTATTTTTTTTTCTGTCTTCATATTTGCAGACTCTATATATTTCTAAGTATTGTCTTGCACATCTCATCGTGAAAAGAATTCTATGAAGAAGTGTGGATATTAGTACTCTCCAGTTGTCAGATAATGAAAGAAATCAAGTTACTTAACATTTATTCAGCACTGTACCCCATGACACCAGCAAGGAAAAGTGTTTCTCATATACTTCACAGTGATCTGATTATGGTCATCCCATTTGACAGATGTGGAATTTGAGGAAGATAGAAGTTGAAGAGCTTGTCTGAGTCTAATGAGTCAAGTGAGTCAAATGTGAAAATCATGCCTGCATTAAGGGCGAGGCCTCACTTTGAGGACTATTCTCTGTTCTTGTTACTAAGGAAAATGTTTATGTAACATGTCTACATTTATCTTATACCAAAGGGTGACCTCTCTTTCTCTTTGTCTGTCTGTGTGTCTGTGTATCTGTCTCTATCTCTCTGTATATGTCTCTGTGTGATTTTGTTTTTATTTGACCCAGTTCTCAGTAAAATCAGGCTTCTATATTACCAGCAAAGGAAATTAATACTGGCTCATCTGAACCCATATGAACTTGTAGGAACATGTCAGGAAAGATGAATGAAGAAGAGTGAACTGAGAAATGGGCAGAAATTGAGGGTGTTTGGAGAGCTGGGCTGCAAAGACCTTTATCCTATCTAGACCAGAAGTGGCAAGAACTGGTCTCCTATGTGGGGATATACTCATCCTGAATTATTTTCCTACAAAATAGAAAATAATAATCTTAGCCTGTGGTGGTATGGATGTAAAATGTTCCCATGGCCTCTTGTGTTTGTGATTAAACTCCACCCTTAGTCCCCAACACAGAGCACTTGGGTGGTGCTAGAGGAGGTGTGTCACTAGGGGAGGGGCTTGAGGTTTATTATTCCAGCCCTACTATGTATTTAGAGATCACCCTTGCTGCTTCCTACCTGCCAATGAGAAGATGTGATGCCCTGGTGTCTGCCTTTACCATGCTTTCCCTGCCATGATGAAGCTGCCTCCTTGAAACTGTAAGTCAGAAACAAATCCCTTTTCTTCCATAAGGTGCTTCTGGTCCTGTGTTTTGTACCAGTAATGAAAAGGTAACTGCCATACCCCATCCAGGGGAAGGGGGGCAAAAAGCAAGATATTATTGCAGGATAATATTAGAAAGGGGTGAATGGGTGCTGGGAATATAAAAATAAAAAGACAAGAAAAAAAAAAACACAGCAAAATGAATTTCCTCTGTGCTTTTTGTGCTTTTGTGAACCTCTGACCACATGCAGGGCACTTAGATGTCTGAATCACATAAAGATGGATTATGTGGCTGGGCAGTCTGTGTCATAGACAGGCAGACAGGCGGTTCATATCCCTAAGCAGGCAGTCACATTATATAAGCAGAGAAGGAAATAAATACATTTCTGCTGCCTGGCATCCCCCAATGGGTAATTAAAATGATGCCACTGCTGTTTCAACCACATTCAAAAGTGTTTTAATTTGTATTTAGCTAGAGGCTTTCTAACACCAGGAACATTTGTACAAATCTAACAAATAATTATAAATAAATAAAGTCTCCACTTCTGCTGTTTAGGGGAAAATGTTTCCTTCAGGTAACACATTTATAAGTCCACCTGTTTGACAATATGGAACTAAAATCACAGTAGAGCTTGAACTGGCTTCTTAAGTGACAGTTGAAATGGTGTGTTTGTCAGCATAGAAATGAAAAACAATGTCACGCAGGGAAATGATCTAGTCCCAGAGGCACCATGGACTATAAATGCTAAATTACAGTAGACCCAGAATATGATCTTGTATAATTCTTAAATAAAGGAGACAAGAAACCAAAAACCCAAGGTAGCAAGAATTCATATTAAAGAAAGTCTGCCATTAAATAGTTAAGGTGACTTTGAGACTATTGATATAATCTCTGGGTGCTCCTCCTATATTAGTTTTTGACAACAAACTGTTCTTGATCACTAACACTATAGGAAATCAAATAAAGAAAAATACACTTAAGGAGGAATTAGGTGGTTTTGTGTTTACTTCCTCTCTGGAGCCCTGCTTGTCCCAGATCTTCTCAAGTGAGCATGGATCACTGCTTACAATGGTTGATTTTTCTGATCTGCAGTTCATCAGTGATTTCAAGATGATCTTACTTAATGCCAGACTTCCTTCTAGAGTATAAAAGTTGCCTTTCTGTGGGGATAACAGCCAGCCAAGATAGTTCTTTTGCAAAATAGTACTGGATCAAAAACTCACTGGAAGCTGGGCATGGTGGTGCAAGCCTTTGAGGAGTACCATGGGTTTGAGGCTATACTGAGACTACATACTGAATTCCAGGCCAGCCTGGACCAGAGTGAGACTCTACTTCAAAAATCCAAACAACAACAACAAACTCACTGGATATCTTCTTGTTCATACATGTTCAGTGGCACTTGTGCAGAACATGTCCCTGTCTTCTCCTGTTCTCTTACTTTGAATGACCTTGGCCCTATGAGGCAAACCAAAGTGATGTATGGCCCAAGGACAAAATAGTCCTTGCTGAATAGATAGATATGGGTTAAGAAAAACAACAAAACAAGAACATGTAAGATCCACTTACTAGGCACTTTCTAAGAACTCCTAAGAAATGATATAATCTTGTTTTTGAAAAGGTTTGGAAGTATTTAGTATTTCCCTATATCCTTCCTTAAGTGTATTAACTTTTTCCAGCTAGGAATAATAATGTATATCCTTTATCTTGGTACTAGGAAGGCTGACGTAGTATGATTTTGAGTTCCCAATCAACTTGGGCTACCCAGTGAATTTGAGGCCAGTATGGCTACAAAGAATCTGTCTCAAATGTCCATTTTTATGATTAATACATAATAATCATGCCTATTTATGGGTACAGTGTGATAGTTCAAGACATATTTACTGTTGCAGCTACCTTCTTTGTTGCTAAACAAACATCCAACCAGAAGCAGCTTACAGGAGGAAAGAGTTTATTTCAAGCTTACAGATTCCAGGGACAGTTCCAACGTGGTGGAAGAAGCTGGCTCACTCCAGCATGCATCCATAGCAGAGAGAGAAGAACCAACACTACAAAGCATGAACATCCAGAGCTCAGACTGTCTCCCAACACACCTCGTAGGGCTGGACTCAAGATCTTCCCCAGTAAAACACCTCTAGCAGGGTTCTGCCTACTAGAGCCTTAAGTAGGAAGCTTAATCTTAATTAAAAAAAAAAAAAGCCAGGCTGGTGAGATGGCTCAGTGGTTAAGTTGCTTGCCTGAAAATCCTAAATGACCAGAGTTCAGTTACCAAATAGCCACATAAGCCAGATGCACAGAGCAGCACATGTGTCTTGAGTTCAAATGCAGTGGCTAGAAGCCCTGGTCTGCCCATATACACTCTCATGCTGTCTTTCTCTCTCTCTCACTCTCTATCTGTCTCTCTCTCTTTTTGTATCTCTTTGCTTTCAAATGAATAAAAAAAATATCTGAGTCTATGGGGCATTTACATTCAAACTACCACATTTACAAAAATGCTAAACCTGATTTGATTAGTATACATTATATACATTTTTAAAATTATCTCTGTGTACTCTGTAAATATGTGCAATTATAATAGTAAAAATAAAATTGCCATATCAGAGAGAAAAATGACATGAGGGAAAGAACTTTGTCATGCTACAAACATTGAACTCATAAAAATAATATGCCTTTATGGCAAAGACACCCTTTTAGCCTACCTGCAACTGACAGGACAGCCCATTGAATGGTGCATTTAAGGACAGGTGCTCTCTGTTAGCAGAAGCTCTGAAGGAAATGTGAAAATCAGGACACTCATTGGTCTCTTCATCCTTTCAAGAAATCCTGATGTAAATTAAGTACTTCTTTTGGAACATAACTGCCTTGTTATAGGAGGAAAATGCAAGATGGCAAGGAGCGGGACCCTGGAGCCTAGTATCTTGGCTTGAAATCCATTCCTTTGCTCTGTAGCTGTAGAACTGTGTTGCTGTGCTGTGGCTTCCCAGATGCTAATGACAGTGTTCATAGAGGACCACGTCTGCATAATGGACTATCAGCTGCTGTTACCACTGTTCTTTACCTACCTCACGTTTGCTACAAGCTGTGCTGTAGCTGCAGTGGAGGGCTTTCTTATCTGATGGAGTCTTCCCAGAAGTACTTCTCTGGCCTGACTCATTCTCTTTATTACTCAGTCTTTCATTCAACATTTACCGTGTACCTGCCATTTGTCAGACATGGGTAGGTGGTTCTAACAAAAGGGAGAGGTAATAGTTCCAGCTCTCAGGGAACTCCGTGGAAAGGTTTGATGGTGATTCATGTTTGTATCTTTTCTGCTGACAGGATTTCCTCTGCGTGTCATCTAATCCAGTCTTAGGATAAGCCTCCCGTGTCCTCAGCTGGCTAATTTGGAGCTGTAAACAGGTGATTCCTGTTTGCTGCCGCTTGGTCTGCAGATCCCCAGTACCTGCTCTGTCTTCCCATGGACCTCTCCTCCCCCCACCTTTGACATTATTCTGGGTCTGCGGTTTCCCCAGAGGGAGTTGGAGTTGGTGCAGTCCACAGAGATGGCCCATAGGCATGGTTCACTGGATACCTTTGAAGCTATGCCAGTGCTCATCCAAAAAGAGCGGTGTCCTTTATGGGCCACTTTTCCTATTGATCCCTATGAAGAGTGGGAGGTGCTACTGCAGAATTCTGGTTTGTGATTTGCCTTCCCTGCCACTAGGTGTCACTGTTCAACGTAAATAAACCACCGACTTGGCCTTGGCACAGTGAAACTTGGCCTTTGGTTCATAGGACTGACAGGTTAAAGTTGCCAGGTCATCACCATTGCCACCCAAAGACTGGGTACAGCTCAAGAACCAACTTGCATTCAAAGGTCAGTCACTGTAAATTCAATACTCAGTACCTGCCCTCTTTGGTATAAATCCTGTTCAATAAATCTTTAAAGATTTCTTTCTTAGAACAAACCTAATGTAGTATGAAACGTAGGGAATGGCTCATTTTATTATTTATATAGCTTTTTGTGAAGAAATGTGTGTTTTGCTCATGACATCATTAAAGAACAAACTTATTTGCATATCTTCCGGTGACCTCTTGGTGTGACAAAAGCAGCTCTGTACTGTCACTCAGAGATAAAAGATGACATTAACACTTGGTCATCCCTCTAGTCTTTTTTTAAAGTCTTCCCCCACCCCCATATTTTTCTCTCTTTAGTACACTTAGTTGTATTTTCCCAGTAGGTGTGAAGAGCTGTCAGGGAAAGGCAGGACTTTCCTGCCCTCTTGCCAGCATCATTGACTCACTGACCTCTGATCTTTCACCCCTGACTCACAGGAGGAGTCTTTTTCAACTGAAATATTTACATAGTGTTTTTGTTTCCCCCCAACAATGGAGTGTGATGTTACATGCTATTGTTTCTAAAGACCCAGGGGCCTCACAAATCGGTGCACACAGCCCTTCACTTTTTAGTTTGTGATGAATTGTCAGTGTGAGAGTCTACTCAACCATAAAAGGATCTGGGCAGGGTTTCCTGCCCTTGAAATGTCCCTTTCAAAGGCTATCTAGTTTTATGGGCAAAGTCATGGTTACAAAAAGTTAGGCAACACTTTGCATTTTATATGACATTGCACTTGGGCTCACTTCCAAAGCTAGAAGAAAGCTACTAGGAATAGTCAAAGGGAGCAAAGTGTAGGCAGAGAAGAGACTGTATGTAGCATATTTCTACTATGCAGCATTTGTCTCACATTCCTGTGGTTGAGCCCAGATGATATGGTTGAATTACAACATCCACGATGATCTGTATAAACCCATGTGTTCTTTTTAGCTGATCTCTTTTCACAACATGAAAAAGCCCCTTGTCCATCTGTTCATGCCTGATAGTCCTCTGGAGCATGATGAAGTGTGATGGAGAACAGTCCAGATAAGGTTCCTACCACTGTTCCTTACATTCCTTTGACATAACTGTCCTAAAAGAAGTCTCTGAGAAGCACTTTGTTGCAAATAATTGACAGAGAGCTTTGGTTATTGCAGTGAAATTTCAAGTGGCTTTAAGACTTCTTTGAGCAATTGGAGAAGTCTAAGATAAACTGGATGCCCAGCCACATGGTCTGGACACATGATGTCAGGATGGAATCATGACTCTTGAACAGTGTGCTTGAATGTGGAAAAGTCACCTACTTTCATGTTTTATTTTACTCTCAATACCAAATAGATTGCTGCTCATCATCTACCATCCGGTCTTCCCAGGTCATGTAAATGGTAGTCAGATGCTATTATAGTATAATGGTAAAGCTAATGTAATATCAGTTTCTTAGGATAGAAAAGTGATTTTTTTCATAAAGGGCATCTTAAATGGGCCAGTAACTCATTTTATGAGTACCTTAGTGCTTTGAGTACGATGAAGAAATAATGTATCAACCTACCGAGGTGAAAATAGATTCAGAAAACAATGTTAAAAGTTACTGAAAATTGTGTAGTAAGCTGCTGCACATACTTTGAGCTTGGATCAAATAAACAATACAGAATTTTATGGTTGTAAGGCTGCACCCAGCTATTAAACGTGGTTGAACTTGTGATGGGCTAAATTCAATTCATGGGCTGCCTGTTGTCACATAGGCTTTTGTGAGATACCAGAGTATCAGCGTTGGCCCAACAATTTTTTTAAGAAAGAAATTATTGTAATATTTTATTCCTTCAGCTCTAAACAGGAACCAGGGTCAGTGTCATGTTGCTCCTGTGTCCTTAGATGAGCTTTCTTAAGTGGATATAAACTGTCTTCCAGTCTATAAGTTTCAAGTGATGGGGTTATAATGCAAGTTAAAGATGAGCATGAGTGGATGCAGTGGAGGGAAATCATTCAATGTGTTTGTCCCATTCTTACATCTGAATGTGTAGTCTTAAACTCCGAGCTGTAATAAGGGGTAGAATTACCCATGGATAAGCGTCCTCAAGGCATTCTGATGGAGGCTGATAATCAGTACAAACTGTAACGGCTGGGAAGTTATTTTGCAGATGGCTCTATTCTTGAGTACTCAGTGCCATCTGTCAGTTTGGGGCTGAGCCCAGCTCCACCACAACAAGAAATCATATTTGCTATGCATTGGCACAAATGCATGAGTCAATGGCTCCTTGACATTTTGGACCTGCCGTCATATGGGAGTCCAGCTGCAGAGCCTGCTCTTCCCACTGGGCAGGGATGTGGCTCAGATGACAATGCCTTTTGTTGAAGAAAAGTCACCTCAGTGAATCTTGGAGCTTTGGCTTACATTTGGGAATTACACATGGCACTAAGGACCATTTCTTGTAATCTGAGTCAAATACTGGCTAGTACTGATGTACAAGTGTTAGGGTTTCATGTGGAATGATTTGAGTTTATGTTAAAGTACATAGCAATTATTGATGTATTCAAACAATGTAGGCTCTTCAAACACTTCATATAGATTTTAATTATTTCAAATATCAAATAGTACCATGACTTTTCTCTTTCCTGCTGTGGAATTTAATATTTCTGAAACCAGAAAACTGTGTGTTTTTCATCATTTTCTTCCTAGAATCAAAGACCTTGACTGGCATGTTTTATGTACTCAGTAAATTAGTTAAATTAACCCTGAAACCTTCCTTTGGGTTTGTGTTTTATTAATGCTACTATCAGAAACTTATTGCAGTATGGTTTTGACACCAGCACTCTAGAAATCTGGGCCTCTTGGGACTGATACTTATTTTGAACCCAGTGAGGTTAGTCCTTTTTAAAAGCAACTGATGGAAATCATATCAACATGCTGCTAGTGTTTCCCAAGAAAGTAAGATTTGTAGATGTGTGGGCTCCAGTGTTTACTAGCTGTGTGGTCTTGAACTAGCTCATTGTGATTCTCTAAAAGCATAATGTCTTCACTCATAAAATGGTGCTAATAACATAGTCTGTAGCCCCTGAGATAGTTGATTTCATGAAATTAAGCATATAAAGCAATTAATAATGTGAACTATAAATATAAGCTATTTTCCAGGTCTTAACAAGAAGATTCCCCTCCACTTGCACAACATAACTTTCATTCTTCACCCCAGTAGGGACATTTTCTTCTTGGCAAAAAGATAATGGTTACGCATATAATCAGTCCCAAAGGGTAGTGGATTGAAATGGGCATTTGTTTTTTCTCAATTCTATAGATATAGACTATAGACTAGGCTGGGTAGTTCTCACCTGTGGTTTCTGAAGCAGTCCCAACATGGTATCTTCCAGAAAGCTGCTCGGGTTGGGGAATGCTGGCAGTAGATGCCTCTGCTAGGAGCTGTCCTGAAGAGTACCTCCATGTACTTTTTCTGTGTTGTTTGGGGTTTTGACAGCAAGGTTGTCTCAGCAATGTTGGGCAGCTGATGTCATACAAAGGAGCATTCACAATGCCCAGAGTAAGCTGCAAGGCTCATGTTTAAACCTGAAGTCTACAACACTTCCATGTTGTTGATCAAAGCTCAATCTCAGAGCCAGCCTGGACTAGAGAAGGAGCTGTATTGGGTATGATGACTGTGAGCTGTAGTTCATGGGAGAAAAAAGGTCTAGAAGGCTACCCATGTAAGCTCAGCTCCTTTGGTGAAAAGATTTTGGAAATAGCATGTGGGGAATAGTTCTAATGATTATCTGAATTTAATGACTATAATCAGGTTCAATCTTTCAGTCACAGCTATTAATGAATCCATTTCCCACATGGCAGCAGCTTGCAGCAGTAAGGCCGGAGCCTCTGATTATCATGCAGGTCTTGAACTGTATTCTCACCCCGAGAACCATGCTGGCTTGATGCAAGGTGATCTTGACTCTGCTTGAACCTCATGTTAATGGGTTTTGAATGGCCTCTCCCAGTCTGGCCCAGCCTCTTGGAATTTATCTCTTCCATTCTTGAAGCATTTGTCAGGATTTTGCTTCGGTGTAAGCTTTTGGTTGGTATGTCTGAGTTCTTCTGAAGATGGGTTGAAGGAGTTGTTCCCAGCTGTGGAGAATGCAAGGCAGATTTTCACACATTTATTTTTTAAATCTCAAAATAAATGCATTTTCATTGAAAAATTAAAATGATATATAAATGTAAAAGCAGAAATCCCATATTATACCCCTCCCTGGTTCATTATTATTCTCCTGAGATATCTCCATTTTTAACACCTGGGTGTCCTTCCTCTAATACTGTATTCTAGACTTTTGCAAAATGTATTTATGGCTTTGTTGTTTATTAAACAAAATTATGATCATTCATTTAAGTAGAAATTCATTTATGTTCATTCAAAAGTTATCAACTGAGTGTCAATATATTGTAATATAAATATATTTCAAACAGCAGATTTCAATTGCTGTTTACTGTAAATGCATATAGCCATTCTTACTCTTCTAACTATTACATGGGATTATTTATTTTTTATGATATATATATATATATATATATATATGTCATATATTTAGACATGGGCACACTTAGTATGTAAACAACACATCACATGTTGGTACCATCCTTTCCCTCATCCCTGCCCCTTTTCCAAAGAGGCCCTCCTCGTTGGGGATGTGGGCCAACCCCATGGGGATTGTGGATCATGCATTGTGGGGGCAGCAGTCAGTTTTGGGGGAGAGGCAATGTCTCCATGCATAATGTCCCAACTTGTGGCTCTAACAATCTTTTCACCCCTGTTCCACAAAATTCCCTGAGCCATGTTGGGTGCATTTTAAGTCTACTTCAGTGGTGGGCACTTAGAAGCCTCTGGATCTCTGGTTTGGTAGGTGTTGAGTGTCCTCAGTATCTTTCTCAATGAGAGAAAAAGGAGAAATTTAAGGTTAGGCTTCATCTCACCCTTTCCAGGGCCCTTTGATTCAGTTGCTCCCTCTAAGGTCCTGTTGAGGTGCAACCTTCTAGTCTAACTTCCAGGACATAGGTTTCTATGTTACCAGTTCAATTTGGGTTCAGTTTTGCATTTGCATTCTCCCCCACTCTTCCTCTTCACCCAAGCCCTATCTTCCCTATTGTCCAAGCCTTAAGATGCCCATCAGGTATGTCAGCAACTCGGCCTGATCCAGGTTAGGAACCACAGATGAATGAGACCATGCGACAATTGTTTTTCTGTGACAGTGTGACTTAGCTCAGTATGATCTGTTTAAGTTCAACAATTTTTCTTCAAATTTCAATGTTTCATTTTTTTCTTACTGCTGAGTAGAATTCCATAACATAGATATATCACATCTTGTTTATCCATTCGTCCAATGATGGGCACCTAGGTTGATTCCAGTTCTTAGCTATTAGGAATTGAGCAACTATAAACATGGTTGAGCAGATATCTCTGAACTGAGGTGTGGAGCTTTATGGGTAAATGCCTGAAAGGTAATAAGGTAATAACAGGGTCTGTTGGTAACTCTATATTCATCCTTTTCAGGAGGCTCCATATTGATTTCCATAGTGGTTGTAGTAGCTTACATTCCCACCAACAGTGAATGAGGTTTCTTACTTCTCCACATCCTCGCCAACATTTGTTTTCTCTTTTCTTTTTTTCTTTCTTTTTTTTTTTGGTTTTTGATGTAGGGTCTCATTCTACTCCAGGCTGACCTGGATTCACTATGTAGTCTCAGGGTGGCCTGGAACTCATGGCAATCCTCCTACCTCTGCCTCCTGAGTGCTGGGATTAAATGCATGCACCACCATGCCTGGCTTTATTTGAATTTTTAATGTTTGCTATCCTTACTGGGGCAAGGTAGAATCTCATGGTTGTCTTAATTTACATTTCGGTAATTTTCTTTTGTTTAAAGATTTATTTGTATTTATTAGAAACAGAAAGGGAGAGAGAGAGTGAGAATGGATATTTCAGGGCCTCAAGCCACTGCAAACAAACTCTAGACACATATACCACCATGTACATCTCACATGGCACTTGGAGAACCTGGATTCTTAGGTGGCATGCTTCTTAATTTCTAAGCCATCTCTCCAGCTTGGGATGTTGAACATTTTCTTAAGTGTGTGTTAGCCATTTGTAATCTTCCTCTGAGAACTCCCTATTCAGTTCTCTGCCCCACTTTTGGAGTGGGTTGTTTGATTTTTCTATTGTTTAGTTTTTTGAGTTCTTTGTAGATTTGAGATATTAGGCTTCTGTCAGTGGTATAGTTGGCAAAGATTTTCTCCCATCGAGTGGATAATCTATTGGCTCTGCTTATGTCTTTTTAGCTACTTAGCTTCATGAGATCCCTTTGGTTGAATGTTTAATTTCCTGGACTACTAAGATTTTGTTTAGGAAGTCTTTTCCCAATACTATATCATGAAGAGTGCCTCCTATTTTTTCTTCTAGTACTTGAAGAGTTTCAGGTCTTATACTGAGGTCTTTAATCCATTTGGACTTGATTTTTGTGTATCGTGAAATGAATGGGTCTAATTCCATTGTTCTACTTATGACCATCCAATTTCTCTAACACCATTTGTTGAAGATGATGTCTTTTCTCCAGTTCACATTACTGGCACCTTTGTCAAAGATTAGGTAGCTGTAGTTACTTGACCTAAGGTTTGAATCTTCAGTTCTGTTTCATTGGTCTGTGTTTCTGTTTTTATTCCAGTACCATGCTCTCTGTTACTATGGTTTTGTAACATAGCTTTAGGTTGGGTATGTTGATACCTCCAGAGGTTTATAGTTTTTTTGCTGATGATACATTTGGATATCCAAGGCCTGCTGCAGTTCCATATGAATTTTGAGATGATTTTTTCAATTTCTGTGAAGAATGATGCTGGAGAGATGGCTTAGTGGTTAAGGTGTTTGCCTGCAAACAGGACCCACAATATGATTGTTGATTCTGATAGTTTGTTTCCAGTTCAGTAATTCTATGTTTTTTTTTTTTAATTTTATTGATTTATTTGCAAGCAGAGAGAGATAGAAGAGAGGCAGACAGAGAGAGAATGGGCATGCCAGGGCCTGTAGCCACTGCACATGAATTCCAGATGCATATGTCCCTTGTGCATCGGGCTAATGTGAGTTCTGGGGAATTGAACCTGGGACATTTGGCTTTGCAGGCAAGTGCCTTAACTGCCAAGCCATCTCTCCAGCCTAGTTCAGCGATTCTTTTGATCAGGTCTCATTGGTTGTTGTATTTCATTTTGGGATTGAATTTCTGTTGATTTCTCTATGATTTCATTGGTGGCTTCCATTGTAGGACTAGGCATCTTTGGTGAAGATCTCTCAGTTTTCTGACTTTCGTTATCTTTTTTTGTGTTGTTTGCCCATTTTAGGGAGACTGTTTTATTGAGGAGAAAGCAAGTTTTTATCCTTTGGCCCATGAACCCTCTGACTCAGGTGAACAAGGTTGTTGATACCCAGTGGCCTGTCAGGATACCAGAGCATAGGCCTGATTCCGCAGTCCCCCCAGAGACCAGGTTGCCCCAAGCAAGGGACTATGGGATCTACCTACCTGGACCAGGGAACTGAGAGGAGTCAGGAAATAGGGGTCTGGTCTATTCACTGCACACTGTGCCCACACACCCTCTGGTACAGGGAACTGGGGGCCAGGATTATAGTATACATTTTATTGTTAGCAATGGGATGTATCCCTGTAGGAACAGAAAACTAGTTTAAGAGTGACTTTATATATATATATATATATATATATATATATATATATATATATATATACATACATACACACACACACACACATATACACACACACAATCATGCCTCAAGGCCAGAAGATAGGTTCAGCTTCTCAATACTAAATTCCAGACTTCCAAGCTCCTCAGCTCTGGCCTCCCTCTCTGAGCTCCTCAGCTCTGGGCTCCCTCTCTCAGTTTCTCAGCTCTGGGCTCCATATATCAGCTTCTCCGCACTTGTCTCCATATCTCAGCTTTTCAGCATTGGACAGCATCTTTCAGTTTCTGAGTTCTAGCCTCCATCTCTCAGCTTCTTCCTCTTGAGTAAAAGATAGCAGTGGTGCTGACAGGTGTCTTTGTCTATCTGAAACCTAGAGCCTCCCTGGATCTGCAAGGAGTGTGATACTGTGTGTAGTGGGGCATGAGAAGCCATTGAGAGTTGTCAGGAGTTCTGCCTGCTGCCTTGATAACAGTCTTTGTTACCTGAGTTATGTTTGCCTTTAGTATCTTAAGTTCATATATCTTCCAGCTCACAGGTATTTACATTTTCAAAGGTTGTAGATTTCATCATTACATTTGTTTATAATTTTTAGTGTACCTTCTCTCTATTATGAAAATGTTTTGAATTTTTATTTTATTTGATTTTTGTTTTTTATATTTTAAATTATTTTAAAAGTTTATTCATGGTCTATTTCTATTCTTTGAGAAAATATTTTCTGTTCCCCTCCTACAGGGGTTGCGAGGTTTCCAAATATTATAAGCAGGCTTTACATGTATACACAATCTTTTCTGTGCACTCATCCTACTTTCTGCCCAAATATAGTCCCTTCAATAATGGCAGGTTCTACAATATTCTATTGATAATGTGTATGATTATTACACCCCTGTCTGCTCCTTCCTTGACAACAGGTTTCCTTTCGGTGGGGAGGCGAGTGAGTTGCATATTTTTCATGTTTATGTCTCCAGATACATTTTTCAGGCAGTTAAGGAGCATAACACTACATTAGGATTCTTAGTGGGATCGCACTGCTGGGGGTGGAAGGTTAAGGCATGATCTTCCAATCAGAGAATCTGGTGGATCTTTTAAGTGGTTAAGCATGCTTTAATATGCTTCAGCACGTTTGGGTAGTTGTCCTAACACTTATATATTTTTGCTGTTGCTTATATCCAGGCTTTTTTATTAACTTGACCTTGCTAGAAATTTTCCCTCATTATATGTTCTTTTGGGGGTTTAGGAGAGATTTTTTTAAAATTTTTCTTTATTTTTATTTATTTATTTGAGAATGACAGACAGAGAAAGAGGCAGTTGGAGAGATAGAGAGAGAATGGGCGCACCAGGGCTTCCAGCCACTACAAATGAACTCCAGACATGTGTGCCCCCCCCCTTGTGCATCTGGCTAACATGGGTCCTGGGGAATCGAGCCTCAAACCAGGGTCCTTAAGCTTCACAGATAGGAGAGAGATTTTTGTTTGCAGTTAGGCACTTTAATAATTTACTTAATTAAAAAACTAAGTCATTTTACTAGATTTTTGTTTATGTAGAATATTGTAACATGAAAATCATGACAATTTTAGTACCACTTACAATTTCAATAACTTTTGAATTCTTAAACTTTGTTTGATTTAGAATATTCAGAACCATGTTGAATATTGGTCATTATCATTTTCAACCTAATCTTTCAATATTAATATTTATAATGCATCATTCCTAAGTGTGATGTTTAGGGTAGATTTTACTGCAGAGATAAAGTCTTTGGTTCTGGTTTGCTATAAATTTTTCTTCTGATTTAGACAGATATTAAGGTTTTTAGCATCTATCATAATGGATATATCAGATTTCTCTTTTATTTTATGAAGATGGTTATCTCAGAAATACTAATGATGAACTAATGATTACATTCCTGAGAGAACCTTATTTGGTCTTGTTGCATTTTGGGGGATTTAAATAGTGCTAAAATAAAACCATTGTTCCTCTATTTATAAATTTTAGAATTGAAGTTTGTGTTCTAAATTCATCTTTTTTTTGTTGTTGTTGTTTGTTTTCTGAGGTATGGTTTCTCTCTAATCCATGATGACCTGGAATTCACTATGTGATCTCAGGGTGGCCTTGAACTCATGAGGATCCTCCTACCTCTGCCTCCTGAGTACTGGGATTAAAGGTGTGTGCCACCACACCCGGCTTTAAATTCATCTATTCTTTTGAAGACATTTGTTTTTGGTAGAATGCACTTTGGTTTTGTGTCAGTTTAATGTTTATTTTTGACCTCATTTGGAAGCTTTAAATTTTTCCAGTACTGAAATAATTATAATGTAAAGATTACCCATGAAGAATATTGGGCGACTTTAACCACAGAGCTATCTGGGCCTAGTCATCTGGGAGTGTTGGATACTTTTACAGTTTTCTGTGGTCATTTAAAATTCTTAATAATAATCTACTTACCTTAGATTTGTCAACATATATTTATATGTAGTACAGTGTCCTCGCATGCACACATTGCTGTTTTATCTATCATTCTTAACTGGTTGCTGGTGTCCTTCATCTCTTGATCCATTTTCCAGAAGTTTGTTGAATTTGTTTGTTCCTTGTACAAAGCTAGCTGTTCTGTTTTATTGCTATGGACTCCTACTTTTTTTCTTTTGTTTTCCATTTTATTTATTTCTGCTTTTATCCTTATTCATTCTTCCCTTTCACTTTCTTTATTGTTCTTTTTCCCTGCTTCTAGAGCGCAATGTTTAGCTCATTCATTTTCCAGCTTCCTTGTTTTCTGAATACAAAGGTTTAAAGTAATAAGTTTCTCTCAAAGTCCTCTGAATTGCATAGTATAGATGTTTAACATTCTTACTCTTCATTTCCAAACAGGTCATAATTTCAAGTTTAAATTTCTACATGGCCCAAAAGTTATTTAGAAAACCATTAAAATCTCTAAGTGGAGAATTTTGTGGTATTATTTGTTAATAATTTCCAAATTGACCACATTAATTTCTCTTTATACCTGTTCAAAATTTAATTGCTTTGGAATTTATTTGGATTTTGCTTATGGACTAATAATCACATTTAAGTTTTTGCTACACTTATTTATAAAGGACATATATCTTACAGGCACAAAAAAAAAAATCTACAAATATGCTCTGGCTAGAGTATGGTGAAAGTGAAGCACTTTAGGGTAACAGGATTTCCCAAAAGTAACAGCAGGGAATATTATTGACCCTGTCCTTACAGTCTCCACTTTGCTGGAGGTCACAGAAGGATCTGGCTTCTCCTTATCTCTTGCTTCCCAAAGAAGTTCCCTGTTTTTCCATAAACTCAGCCTAAGTCCCTCCCTAGGGAAAAATTCACATTTCCTAGAATCAAGATTCCTGGAAGGATTAAACCTGAATCTGGCATTGTGACTGGTTAGTTCAGCCTCCATTCAAAATCTATAAAGGACCCCAATTTGGGTCTATAGGTGGGCTTCATCCTCTTTTAACTTAAATAATACTATAGGACAAAATTTGTATACAAAGCTAGCAAAAATAGCTTAGTCTTTCTCTTAGGAAATTTCATTTTTGAGTTTCAAAATTTAAAGATGGTTTTAGATAAAACTTCCTTAAAACTGATACAGTGGGGCTGGAGAGATGGCTTAGCGGTTAAGCGCTTGCCTGTGAAGCCTAAGGACCCCGGTTCGAGGCTCGGTTCCCCAGGTCCCACGTTAGCCAGATGCACAAGGGGGCACACGCATCTGGAGTTCGTTTGCAGAGGTTGGAAGCCCTGGCGCGCCCATTCTCTCTCTCTCCCTCCATCTGTCTTTCTCTCTCTGTCTGTCACTCTCAAATAAATAAATAAAAAAATGAACAAAAAAAAAATTAAAAAAAAAACTGATACAGTGTTCTCTGATTCTTCAATTTAATATAGTAATATTGAGCACAAATAGTATTGTTTAAACAGTTAAATATGTATTAACTATGATGTCTACAAATAGTAATAACCAAGGTAAGACATAGCTTCCTGGGTAGTTTTGAGTTCACCAACAATTTATTCATTAGAAAATTCAGTCAAAGGCTAACAATTATCTAGCATTTTGAGTTTTAAGATTTGTATGTAGCAAACAAGTGAAAATGTTGATACATTTACCTAAAAACATATTTTGTGATGTCTTCTGTTTTCCATTAAAGTTTCATGCATTAAAAAAAAAAAAAAGAGAAAGGGAAAAAGACTACACACACACATACTGCTCCTTCCCATGTGATGTCCTGAGTTGCCTCAGCACTCTGCCTGTAAGAAGGCTATCAACAGATGCAGCTCATCACCTTACACCTTCAGAACCTGGGCCCCGAATCACCTCCTTTCTTTATAACTGACCCAGTCTTTGGCATTCTGCTATTGGTAATAGAGAATAGACTAATATGCATACAGAAATATGTATACAACATACACATACATATTTATATACACTGAAATATATACAGGGACATGGCTGTGTTTGATCAGACTAAATTATTCCTGAATGCCATCTTTTTGTACTTTTGAATATAAGTTTTTTTGGATTTTGATTCTAGACATTCAATATGTGTCCCCTATTACCTGAAATTCTGATGGAGGTATGTATAGACATCTTGAAGTTTTCGTTGTTAAATAACTTTCATGACATGTTGAACTTCTATATTCATATCTTTGATGAATTAAACATCTCTCTTAGCACACCTGTCACCTTAATTCTATTTTTCCTCATTTGCGTGATTAATCATATTATATTTTGGGTTGTTTATCTCATCATATTTTGCTATTTCTTTTCAATCCTTTTGGATTACTTTGTTTTATGTCTTATAATAATAAGCATATAGCCAGGTGTGGTGGCGCACGCGTTTAATCCCAGCACTCAGGGGACAGAGGTAGGAGGATCGCAGTGAGTTCAAGGTCACCCTGAGACTACATAGTGAATTCCAGGTCAGTCTGAGCTAGAATGAAACCCCACCTTGAAAAACCATAATCATCATCATCATCATCACCATCATCATATAGATACCTTTAAAAGATTGCTCATTTAAGCTGGGTGTAGTGGCATACATGGCTTTAATCTCAGCAATGAGAAGACTGAGGTAGGAGGATCATCATGAGTTTGAGACCAGCCTGGAGCTTTAGACTGAGCTCCTGGTCAGTCTGGGCTATAGTGAGAACCTACATAAAAGTAACAAACAACAACAAAACCTCACTCATTTGTGGTGTCAGAAATGTAAAAATTCTATGAAAAAGAAGCACACCACAAATTGAATGCCTTGTAAAACTCTGCTTTGCCTTTAAGATATTGTTCAAGTATCATACCTATGTGAAAGCTTTGTAGAAACCTCTAGCCTCCATATTAAGTGAATTCCTTCTATGTATTTAAAAAAATATTTATTTATTTGTTTGCAAGCAGAGAGAGAGATTGAATAGAAACAGACATAAAGAATGGGTATGCCAGGGTCTCTAGTCACTGCAAACAAAGTCCAGACACATGAGTCACTTTATGCATTTGGCTTTATGTGTGTACTGGGGAATCCAGTCAGGGTTGTTAGGCTTTGCAGGCAAGGGCCTTAACCATTGAGCAATCACATCAGGAACCTCTTCTGTGTTTTTTTATTTTAATTTTTTGTTTATTTTTATTTATTTATTTGAGAGTGACAGGCAGAGAGAGAGAGAGAAAGAGGGAGAGAGAGAGGGAGAGGCCACGCCAGGGCCTCCAGCTACTGCAAATGAACTCCAGATGCATGTGCCGCCTTGTGCATATGGCTTATGTGGTCCTGGGGAATAGAGCCTTGAACCAGGGTCCTTAGGCTCCACAGGCAAGCGCTTAACCACTAAGCCATCTCTCCAGCCCCTCTTCTGTATTTTTAAGTTACTTTATCACACTTAAATTACATCTTTTAGCACATTCTGTTATAAATCTCTGCTTACTTACTTCGAGTCATGAGAGGAAAATGAAACTAAAATTTCCTTACTCTTATTCTTCCTGCCCTTGGTCCTTCCCTCTACTGCTGTTCTTAAGTCTGTAATGTCCTTCAGAGACTCTACGCTCTTCTGAAGTAATTCCTCCAATATATGGGGGAAAAGAGATGATTGCAAAGTTAAAACCCAGAATGATGCTCCATGCAGAGGAGCAAGGGTGGCAGGAAAGTTCTGTTCTTGTTTGGGACTTCTCTGGTTGCTCACTGTGGCTATAAACTAAGTTGTGGCAAGGAGGACATGGGGAGTGTAATGCAAGAGGGTGATGGAGAGTAGATTTTTGTGAAGAAACCTGTTTTATGCAAAAAGAGATGCTGTCTCTAATCAAAACTCTTGGGAACCTGAGTTGGAATTTTTTGTTCAGAGATTTTTCATTTCCACAGTTTAGGGGCTAGGACTTCTAAACAGGGAAAGTTAAAGGGGAAAAAATCAATCAAGGAAAAATAAAATCCATGGGAGTTGAGTCAGAGCCAAGAATTGAGGCATTATTAAATAATGCAGTATATCCTTACTCTTACTCTCTGTCCTGTACTAGCATTGGGTTCCAATGGGAGTTGAGATTACATGCTTGCTTTTCTATGCAATTGACTGGCATGTTGGGCACCATTCCCAGGTTGTTTTGTTTTTGTTTGATATTTGCTTGCCATCCCTGATTGCATGGAGGAGGGCATGTTGCCAATGGCCATGCTGTTTCTGGTTGTTCCTTTTCTGTGAGTTCTTACACATATAAGATGTTAGGGATTAGACTGAGTAAAGAGTACTGACTTTCCCTTTTTAATATTTTTGTTTTTATCTATTTATTTGAGAGAGTGAGAGAGAGGGAGAGGGAGAGGGAGAGGGAGAGAGAGAGAGAGGGAGAGAGAGAGAGAGAGAGAGAGAGAGAGAGGGAGAGAGAGAGAATAGGCAAGCCAGGTCCTCTGGCCACTGCAAATGAACTCCAGATGCATGTGTTACCTTGTGCATCTGGCTTATGAGGGTTCTTGGGCATTGAACCTGGGCCCTTTGGCTTTGTAGTTAAGCACCTTATCTGCTAAGCCATCTCTCGAGCCCTTAGTTACTATTTTGATTGAAGAAGTCTCTTAGTAATTCAAGATCCATGCACAGTCCCCTCATTCTTTACAATCCTAATACACAACTCACAAAGTATAGTGCTGCCCAGTATCCACAAGGCTCCATCTTCTCTATACTTCACAGTAAAGCTAGAATGAGGTTTCCCTTTTCAACTAATGTAGATTATGTCACTGTCTAACTAAAGCTCTTCAATGGTCTGTCACTTTCACAATAATAGCAATGGTGTATGCAGAAGGTATTCGTTTGCTGAGTATTTGCCAAATCTTTACAACTCTGTGGAGTTATTCTTATCATCTTCATTATAAAGATGAGAAAATGGAGACACAAAACAATCGTTTCCTCAGAAAGGGGAATCCAATTGCCGTTCTTAGCCTTCACAGCCCATCTTCCTTACCTGGCACATCTCACACTGCCCGAGATCCTCAGACTTATTGAGATACTCCCATTCTGTGGAATACTTCCATTTTTATTTGCAAAGGAAATTAATTGACACATTGAATCATGGAGGAGAGGCCCTAGCCATCCAACCTACAAGTAATGGATTTAAATTAGGAATAAACATTATATATCCCAAGATTTATATCATCATCATCATCAACAATCATCAAATGCTGACCTAGTGTCAAGATGAGTGGCTTGATGAGTGAAGGACTGAAGTTATTCAAATTTCACAATATTAGAACCATGAAGCATACTGCATAGAAATTATACATTTCCTTAGAAATTTCTGAATGATCTTGAGGGAACAAATCAACAAGAAATGCCTATTACCTCTGCACAGAGTGTTTTGCAGTACAAACAGTGCAATAATGTGGTCATGAACAATACTGACAACAGTAATCTTTGCAGGAATGGGAGGGCCAGATCATTACAGACTCATCCGTAACAACAGAATTCATATCTGGGCTGAATTAATTATACCAAAATTGCTCACTCCCACCATTCCTCCTTGTTTCTTCTTCAAGAAATTGTATAGTTTTGTGGGGTTGTTTCTATAATCACTAACTTATGAGATGTATGATGAGTAAACAATATTGTATTACAATTCTCAATAGGGAAGAAGCTATCACATCAAGGGCTGTACATGCAAAGTGTGAATGTGTCAGCATCTATTGGTTCAGCTGGGGGCTGAGTATATGAGGCAGAAACAGCAACATGGTATGATTTAATCAAAATATTTACATGGACATCAAAACACCACGAAGTCCAAAGGTTCAATGACACTGTAATTTATCTTTTAATTTTATTTCCTCAACGACCATGTAGTGAAAGCTTTTTTAAAAAGTGTAGGTTGAAATGTTTAGGACCAGAAGTGTTTCAGATTTTTAATTAGAAAAATTGGTATATTTTCAGGTATGTGATGAAATATCTTAGTGATGGTGCACACAACTAAATTTAAAATTAATTTGTGTTTTGTGCACACCTTATGTATGTAGCCTAAATAGAATTTTACACGTTTTAAATAATTTTGAAACAAAGTTGTGCATGAAACAGGCTGGTGTGCCCTGAGCCATTTGGAAGCAGTAGTCTCACTGTCTCCATTATCACATGCACACTCAAGATGCCCCACTGGTGGTGCCACCTGGTGGTGCCACCTTGGAAGTTGAAAAGTTTTAGAGGCTTTGCTGCACCTTCTGGCCACGCTTGTAATGCTGGCACTTGGGGGGCTGAGGCAGAACTTCTAGACTAGCTTGAACTACATATTATGACATGTCTTCAAAAAAATAATGTTTTTGAATGTTGGTGGATTAGTGGTTAGATCAATCTGAATATAGCTCTGTGCATTTAAACATATACATAGAATCATGTGACCACTACCACATCCAAGCTTCAGAGAAATTTTGCCCCTGCTTATCCCCATTGTGTGAGTTATTTCCCCCATCACATCAGTTACTTTCTGGTTGCTAGGATAAAAAATGTGCAATTCAGCTTACAGTTCCACAGAGTAGAGTCTGTCGTGGCAGGGGAGGCATGGCAGGCTAGAGGAGGAGCTGGTGTCACATCATCACACTGCCAGACAGGAAACAAAGATGGAGAGATTAGCACATTGGGGCTTGCTAACACCTTCAGGTCCACTTGCCATTGACACACTTCCTCCTGCAAGGGTCCACTTCCCAAAGGTTCTGCAACTTTCCAGAATAGAGCTACCAGCTGGGGATTAAATATTCAAACACAAATGAGCCTATCAGAAGCTGTTTATATCCAAAGCATCAACCTCCCGCAACACCTCCTTCATGCTTCCTCTTCATATAAGTTTCCCCTTTCCCTCCCTACCCCCATCAAATACAGTTACAACCCCTTTAATACAGCTTTCTGAAAAGCTACTGTAAATGTAGATGAACTTGTACAAAATGCAGCCACCTGATACTAGTTTCTTTCAGTCAGCATACTGTCTATGGGCTTCACCAATGTCTTTATTATTATCAAGTCAGGTTTGAGTATGAATTGTGTTTTCTTTCAGATGTTTATTTGGGTCCTTCCCTGCAGTATCCCAGGATGTGTGCATGTTTGGTAATAAGATCACTGCAGATGTCATTACCTAAGGTCATACTAAAGTTGAATAAGAGGAGATCCTGATGTCTGATGTCTGTATAAAGATAAAGAGCTGCAGCGGATAGAGTGCTGTGTGAGGATACAGATCACGGGGACAATAAGTGGCTGTCTGAAGATGGAGACAGAGGTTGTCACAAGCCAAAAATTCCTGGGGCCATAGACATTAGGAAAAGGCAAAGAAAGATATCAGTCCTGCAGGCTGCAGAGGGAGCTCCTTCCTAGTGACATCTTGACTTACACTTCTGGCCTCCAGAGCTGTCAGATAATAAATTGTCATTTGAAGTCACCCAGCTTATAGTACTTTAGGATTAGCAGCCTTAGGACAGTAATATAAACAAGATGTTGGCTTTTTTTTGGGGGGGGGGTAAAAATTCCTCAAAATTTGAATCCACAGGGGAGGTAGAAATATTGGTAAACAAAAGTACAAATACAGTAGAAAGATGCTATGAATTAAAGAATGCTGAATAAAAAACAGCAGAAACATTGGGACCCCAGAAATTCCTGGGATCTGGGTACGAGAAGTAATCACAGGTTAAGCACTATTGAAGTGAATGCACTCTCCTAAGATTTACTAAATTTGAGCTTTACTTCAATGATTTATCAATTATTTACATTTTCAGGATTTCTTCTGCCTGTGTTTTTCAGTTCAGCAGCAAGAAGCTCTTGAGTATATAAACATGCATGCAATCTATAAATACAATTTAAAAGAAAATAAACAATGTTTGATTTTAGTATAAAAGAATGTTGATGTTTCTCCCATGGACTGAGAAGGAAACCAGGACTCTTTGCATACTAGGCAAGCACCAAACTACCCATTCAGTCTCAAGGATGTTGAATTTTGCCCAGGGCTTTTGCTAGATCTGTTGAGATTACATGACATCTGTCCTTCATTTTGTTATTGTGATGCACTACATTTATTGATTTCCATATATTGAATCATTTTTGCATCCTAGGGTTAAGTTCTACTTGATCATGGCATATGATTATTTTGGTAGTATTTTGTTGATTACTTCTACATCTCTGTTCTTAAGGGATATTTGCCTATAATATTGTTTCCTTTTCATATCCTACTTGTATTTTAGTATTAGAGCAATTGAGCACTGGGATATCAGTTTGGAATTGTTCTCTTCAAAGTTTAACAAGTTTGATAAGGGTTGCCATTTATTGATCTGTAAATATTTGATAGAGTTCTGAGCTTCTCATCATTAGGTTATTGATTTCTGATTCAGTCTCCTTATTTGTTATCCATCTGTTCAGATTTTCTGTTTTCTCATGATTCAGACTCGGTGGGTTGTGAGGTTTATTTTTTATCTCTTCAGTCAGTGCATGGCTTTTGACTACAGAAAGTAACTATTTACATTTCAGAGCACTGTTGGCAGTTAAGGGCTTCTTTCTGTTAGCCGTCTTCTGTCTTGCTCCTTTCTTTGCCTTTCACTGTTTCTTTTGTAAAGTGAAGGTTACTGGCAGCTGCATATGTTGTTTCTTCTCTCATCTTTTGTGTATCTACTACAGTGTTGTTTTTTTTTTTTCCCCATGAGGCTTAAATAAAATATCATATTGTGAACTGGTGACAACTTAAGTTCTCTGAATATACTATGTCATTGGTGGGTGATGTTATATGTTTTTATACTGTATATCCATCAACTGATTTTTTGGGCCTATAATTATTTTTCAGTTAAGAATATATTGATTTATTATTCATTTTCTTATTTGTGTGTGTGTTGAGTGTGTGCCTGTATGTGTGTTGAGTGTGTGCCTGTATGTGTGTGTATGAGCATGCATATGCCTCTGTGTGTATGTGTGTGTGTGTGAGCATGTGCCTGTATGTGTGTGATGAGCATGCATATGCCTCTCTCTCCCTGTGTGTGTGTGTGTGTGTGTGTGTGTGTGTTGAGTGTGTGCCTGTACGTGTGTGTATGAGCATGCATATGCCTCTGTGTGTATGTGTGTGTGTGAGAGAGTGTGCCTGTATGCGTGTGTATGAGCATGCATATGCCTCTGTGTGTGTGTGTGTGTGTGTGTGTGTGTGTGTGTACGTAGGTAAGAGGACAGCATGGAGACATCTGTGCTCTGCTTCACTTTCTTTGGTTACTGAGGATCAAACTCATACCCTCATGCTGGTCAAGCAAGCACTTTACCTAGTGAGCTATGCCCACAGCTTTGTTATACAATCTTGGTTCTATTTTACCAAAGACCTTCCTTTAATTTCTTGACATTTCTGCACCCCTAACCTGTCTTCAGCTTTCACTCTATAACTCTATATTGAGGTTGCAATCTGGTGTGTAGCTTTCTGCAGCCTTCTCTATGCTCACAGATGCACATACCCACATTCAGAGGATTTGTTTTGATTATTGTTTGAAAAATATTGGGATATGCTAATATGTACACATCTTCCCTTTGTTCCACCATCAGTTCATTCTGGATTTTTCTGTACATCAGCTGATAAGATCTAGCTCATTTTCTTATGACCACATGACTTCCTCTGGTAGAGCATTTTCTTTATTTCATGTTTACCTTCCACAAGTGATTCTGCACTTATGATTGAACTCATACCCAGTGGCACCAGTGCTTCTTTTTTTCTGCTTGATAGACTCCCACAAGTGGGATTTCTGAGTTGAAAGGTATGTGCATTTTTAATTTTAATGACTGATTCAAAATTGATTATTTTGGGTGAGTTCTTCCTCTTTTATATGGCATTTCAGATTTCCTCAAAGGTTATTGGTCCACTCAAGTTTTCTATCTCTTATTGAGTCAGTTTCAGTAAATTATATTTCTTCAAAAACTCAATCATTTTGCATGGATTTTCAAACGTGGTGGTATACATTTGACATAGTGTTATCATTTTTAAAATTCTCCCTCCTATTTGTCTGGCTTTGAACATTATATATGTGTCTTCCCATGATGCCTGTATCCTTTGAGGGTAACTACCAAGTTTTTAACTTGAGAATACCCTAGACCTTAACTTTTTGTGTTTTCATATTTTTGGTTTGGAATTCATGCCCACTTTTTCCTCTGCAGAAGTTTTTCTTATGATGTGGGGACTAGTTCTGTACCCTCCTCATCCCATAGTCCTGGCACACTAATGTGGGATTTTACAAATTTATTTTATTTTATTTTTTGTCATTTCTGAGAACTTTGGAGAGAAAAAGCAGTCTCTTGTTATAAAATCACCTGTTATCAATTCAGACTGCTCTATGTATATTCCTAAGTGACTACCTGTTTTAAGAACAGTATGGGGCTGGAGAGATGGCTTAGCGGTTAAGCGCTTGCCTGTGAAGCCTAAGGACCCCGGTTCGAGGCTCGGTTCCCCAGGTCCCACGTTAGCCAGATGCACAAGGGGGCGCACACGTCTGGAGTTCGTTTGCAGAGCCTGGAAGCCCTGGCGCGCCCATTCTCTCTCTCCCTCTGTCTTTCTCTCTGTGTCTGTTGCTCTCAAATAAATAAATAAAATATTTAAAAAAAAAAAGAACAGTATGTATGGCTAGACACTAGATAGAAAGTGTGGGTTCAATAAATTCTGAGGGAAGTCTCAGAAAAGCATACTGACAAGTAAATGATATGAGAATATACTGTCATACTACTTCATATTATCTCATTTGATTCTTATTGCCATAAGGTAAATACACATTATTCCAGTCTCACAGTTGAGAAAACTGAGGCAGAGACAGGTAAAAGATCACCTAATAAATGCAGGGTTAGTAATGAGTTTGACACCAGCTTTTCTGAGGTGTCTACTGAGTACTGGAAAGTGAGACTTTATTGATTAGGGACAAGTCAATGATAAAGAAAAGAAATCAATTTCTACAGCATTGGATGGTTGTGTTTCTCTGAGAGAAAAGGAGGTGTTATGAAGTAGTTATTTGAGGGGTCATATAAAAGAATGTGCAGGCAATGACTATATTGTCTCTGTGATGTGTTTGCAATATTTCTTACATTATTATCATTAAATATGCTTTATGGTACTCTTTTTCATAATGGTTTTATTTTGTCAAGAAAAGGGTCAGAACAAATAAAAGTTCTCATGAATACCAACAATCTATGTTAAAAAATGTGACAATAAGACTAGATCTTTTCTACTTTGCTGGCATAGGGCTGTACTCCCAGAACTTGGGAGACCAAAGCAGGAGGATCGTAGGTGTGAGGACTGCCTGGAGTAACAGTGAGACTTTGTCTCAATAATGCAACCACAACAACAGCAAAACTTAGAATAAAAAGCCCGGGCATTTCTACTGATGGGTTTTATTATGTGAGATGAGACTCAGTTACATAGACTCATAGAGACTCTGCTATGGTACTCAGCTCCTAGAACCATGAAATGCTGGAGTAGACTCCAAGCACCACCTGGAGAAGTGTACTCCAGGAGACCAGCTTAAATCAGGAGCTCAGGTAGTGTCTGGCAAGTAGAGAGAAGTCATGTCTCTACTCTCACAGCAATGCGGGCCTGGAGATTAAGGTTTCTTTGTTGTGTTGGATTCTTAGAGTTTATTTTTAAGGCAGTTTAAGGTTCAAAGTAAAATTAAGAGGAAGGCACAGAGTTTCCACATACCTCTTGAACCCCCTCAGTCACAGTCTACTGCATTTCCAGCATCACCCACCAGGGTAGTGCGTTTGCTGTTGCTGCACCTGAAGTGCTACATTGCAATCAGCCAAATCTACTCTTTACATTTGGGATTTGTTCTTGTGGTCCATTCTATGAGCTCATGCGACTCTGTAACAGATGTGTTCATCGTTACAGGAGAATGCAGAATTTCACTGCCTTAAAGTATTTGGTGTTCCACCTACTTAGCCCTCCTTACTCTTATACCCTTGACAACTGCTGGTGTTTTTACTATATCTATAGTTTTGTCTTTTCCTGAATATCATGTACATAGAACCATACAGCATATACCTTTTTAAAAGAATATTTTGGGTTGGAGAGATGGCTCAGCAGTTAAGATGCTTGTTAGCAAAGCCTAAGGACCCAGATTCAATACCCTAGTACCCATGTAAAGCCACATTCACAAAGTGGTGCATGCATATGGGGTTTGTTTGCAGTAGCTAGAGGCCCTGGAATACCCATTCTCTCTCCCACTATGTCCCCCTCTCACTCCTTGCAAATAAAGATATGTGTGTGTGTGTGTGTGTGTGTGTGTGTGTGTGTGTGTGTGTGTATGTGTGTTTGTGTGTGTATATATTTGTTTTGTTTCTTCAAGGTTGGGTCTTGGTCTAGTCCAGGCTGACCTGGAACTCAATCTGTAGCCCCAGGGTGACTTCAAACTCATGGGAATCTGGTGATTCTCCTATCTCAGCCTCCTGAGTGCCTGGACGCATACCACCATGTTCCACTTAGTATGCACCTTTTCTGTTGGATTTTGTTACATGTTAATAGATATCTAAAGTTTTTTTTTTTTAAATAACTTAATAGCTTGTTTCTTTTTAGTGCTGTGTAGTAGTCCATGACTTGGATTTGTCACAATTTATTTATTTATTTGCTCACTGGAGGGGGTCATTCTGGTTGCTTCAAGTTTTGGCAATTCAGAAGACAGCTGCTACAAACATTCATGTATTGGCTTTTGTGTGGAGATTAGTTGTGGACCACTTTAGGTAAATACTAACAAGCATAATTGCTAGTGTATATTGCTAGACTATACTTACTAACCTATGGAATAGAAAGAGTATTTGCAAACCATACATCTAAGAAGGAATCAATATATCGATATATAAAGAACTTAATTAACCTTTAAGAACGCTGTCTCAAAATCTAGTCACTCTTGATAAGTGGAGATTAGGGCTTCAATGTGTAAATTTTGGGGGAAGCACAAGTCAGCCTGTGAAAGAGGCCAATGAACATGTGTCATTTCTGGATGCAAGTCCATTGTGCTTCCACATGATATGTTCTTCCTTGAACTTCAAGGGTTTGATCTTCTATGTTAAAAGTAACATTTGTTTTTGAGGAAGCAGCAGGGATCCACATTTGGGAGTGCG
The DNA here is from genome assembly GCF_020740685.1 of Jaculus jaculus. NCBI lineage: Eukaryota > Metazoa > Chordata > Mammalia > Rodentia > Dipodidae > Jaculus > Jaculus jaculus. The sequence continues at coordinate 54,467,989 of NC_059113.1, read as the reverse complement.
TTCCTGAGGAAGAATCTGAATATTTAGCATCTCCATTGTTCCCTCTGGGCTTGAGATGTATCTCACCATGAGTAAGTGGGGGAAGTAGACTCCACTTGTCCATTCACATGAAGAAGAGGTGAGGTCATATCTCTCAGACCAGCCAGGCATGGTGGCACATGCCTTTAATCCCAGCACTCGGGAGGCAGAGGTAGAAGGATTGCTGTGAGTTCAAGGCCACCCTGAGACTCCATAGTGAATTCCAGGTCAGCCTGGGCTAGAGTGAGACCCTACCTCAAAAAACCAAAAAAAAAAAAAAAAAAAAAAAAAATCTCTCAGACTGTAGCCCAGGGGGTCTTTTCCTTGATAAAATTTAAACAAACTTTAAAGTAAAATCTCTCCTTAAAATCTTTCCGTCCACAGACTTTAAGGAAGACCTCTCAAGCTGTGACCAAATTTAATGATGACAATGTATCCCAGGGTTGTATTTACAGAGCAATGACATTGTCTTGAGGGAATTCTCTAGAAGTTTAAGTAATCTCTACATTCACATGGGGGATAATCTCTGGAGAGGGAGTTGGTTGAGGAAGGGAACAGGGAGTCAACAAATCTCCTGATTGAAATGGAAGGGCAGCCACTTCTCCTGGCTGTTGAGCTGGAGGGGGAGAATTGAGGACAACTTCTAGTTTTGAGACCCTCCCTCAAGGGTGTGCCTGCCTGCTGACCAGGAATGGTCTACCCATGACTTCTACATCCTGTGCTAGTGAGATTGACTTTCTTGTCCTGTAGCAAAACACACATTTACAGTGGAAACTCTTTATTCTCAATCTCCATTGCTTGTTTGTTTGTTTTTGGAAATAGTCCCTACCCCCACCACACATGTGTGAATGCATGGACCCATTATTGGCGAGGTATATAGGGTTACCAAGACATTTTCAGCAGAGGTTTTAATCCCTGAGATTTGGCCATTATCTCTTTCATTGCCCATAGTGGTGTCAATAATTGTAGGTCAAGTGAATGTTGAAATTGTTTATAAGATAAATTAAGAATTATTAAGTCAGGGCTGAAGGGATGGCTTAGTGGTTAAGACATTTGCCTGCAAAGCCAAAGGACCCAGGTTTGATAACCCAGGACCCATGTTACCCAGATGTATAAGGGGGCGCATGTGTCTGGAGTTGTTTGCAGTGGCTATAGGCCCTGGCATGCCCATCTCTCTCTGTCTGCCTCTCTCTCTCTCTCTCTTTCTCTCCCTCTTTCTCTGTCAAATAATAAAATAAATAAAAATAAAGTATTTTTAAAAAGAATTACTAGCCGGGCGTGGTGGCGCATGCCTTTAATCCCAGCACTCGGGAGGCAGAGGTAGGAGGATTGCCATGAGTTCAAGGCCACCCTGAGATGACAGAGTTAATTCCAGGTCAGCCTGGACCAGAGTGAGACTCTACCTCGAAAAAAGAAAAAAAAAAAAGAATTACTAAATCAGTTAGATTTTGGCCATGAACAACTGAGAATGCAGTTCAGAGCACTAGGGTGGTCTCCATTTGCTATCTACAAGCAAGTTGCTCTGCCTCACAGTCTGACATGAGGCAGATGCTTAGTATATATTTGGTAGGCTTCAGTAGTAGGCCTCTGTTTATCTTGTTGTAAAATAGACATACGGATTGGTGGTTATGTAGGTAGATTGGTAGAGGTGGATAGATGACAGACAATCAGGCAGGCAGATGGGCAGGCACACAGGTCTATTGACATTCAGCATGTTCTTTTGAACTAGCAAGAAAGTGAAGCATTAACAATGTGAGGATGGTTCACAACAGATGCACATGTGCCTGAACACCTTGATTGTCTCATTGCTCTGGCTTTTTCTCTCTCTCCCTGCCTCCCACCCTAAGGAAGGAAGTGCTGCCAAGGAGGGAAGGTCCAGAATCAAACTGCTTCCTTTGGAATCCTGTGCAGGGAACGGGCCAGACTTCAGTGACTGTGCTGAATTCTATGCCAAAAAGCTCATTTCTTTTGAAACATTGGAGATTCATTGGAAGATACTAAATCCGGATGGAACAGCAGGCTTCACAACCTGCTTTTCTCTCCTCCTCCCTTGTCCCTTGTCCAGTGTGCCTATAACAGATGGCCCTTCCCCCAGCCTGCAGCAGATGCCTAGCAGCACCTTGACACAAGGCAACAGCCTGGTGGATTTCAGGGTCATCTTCAAAGAAAAAGAAATGCAAGCACTGTTTAAGTTGGAGGAGAAAATATTTCATAAACAGAGACTATTTGGCAAGACCTCCATTTAGAAAGGTTCATGCTTCAAACAAACAGAAGAAAATCCGAGCATTTCCTCTGGAGGCTGAACTCCCTGTGAGTCATTTCTTTAAGGAACAAATGTTGTAATTCAGATTGTCAACATTAAAAACTGGTTAGGAACTAAGAGAAACAGAGATGGTTCTTGTCAGTGTAGTCTTTGCAGACCCCCTGCCATGTCCCTTGCAGGCATAGTGGGGGTGAGGCAGGCTTGAAAAAAACATGGCATCTGCCTGTATAAGAGGAAAGCCGATGAAAGGAATTCTGGGTAGGCAGGTTCCTTCGTAGGGTGATGTCCCCAGAGTCCCTTTGTTTATGTCACAACCTCTAAAACTGTGTGTGTGTACGTGTGTGTGCTTGCTTATGTGTCTGTTTACTTTTCTACTGTACCTTTGGAATCATAATTTTGTTCACTTGCATTTAATGTAAGAATGATAGCAGTAATTACTGCAGGTTTCTGGGGTCACAGGCAGGAGGTTGGTGGAAGATGGCCTCGGAGGCAGACAGCTGCTCTTGGGTGACACAGGAGGGGCTGGCAGCCAGGTCAAAGTCACAAGGCCCAGGCTGGTGACTGGGACTCCATGGATGCGGATTCATGGATGCCCCTAGAGCAAAATGATCTGGACTGTGACATGGCTTCACTCTCTTTGCAAGGGAAGGAAGGGAATTGTCATAAGTTTCCCCATGGGGGGCATGATCCCTTCTGGCTCCAGTGGGGGTGGGGAGGTGATAGAAGCCCTCCTTCTGCAGATGTCCCAGCTTAAGGCTCTACTTCTGATCTCAGGAATTCTGTAGCTCTGCAAAGACTATTTGCCTTTCTTGACCTTATGTTTGGAGGCTGCAAATAAGTCTTGTAAGTAGCTACACGGGGATTTAGGAATGGGTTTACTAAGTGAGTATAGGGGTGGAATTTCAGGCACACACCAAATGTCCGAAAGCCCCACCATTTAGTAACAGTGTGAGAATTTCAGATCTTGAATAGTGTTGAATTTTGATCTGTTTCAGCTCAATATAGGCTCATGCTCCTTCCAGAAACCCTATTATTCTTATTAACCAGATGGGGAAGAATTTATCCCTGTGCATAATTAGCATTTGTTAAATTCTACTGTGTGCTGGGCTTTTTACATGTACTGTTTGTTCATTTATTTATTTAGTTTTAATTTCTGACACAAGGTCTCATTTCATGGCCCAGGCTGGCCTGAAGCTCACCATGTATCTTAGGTTGGCCTTGAGCTCATGATCCTCCTGCCTTAGCCTCCTGAGTACTGAGATTACAGGCCAATGGCACTATGTCTGGTTTACATGTGCTCTTTAATTCTCATAGCATCACTATTGCTATCCAAATGTAGTTTTGCAGAATAAAGGGTAAGACTCAGTGGGGTTACATGACTTGTTCAAGTTAGCACAGTACTAAAATGTGGATCTTTGCCTCACTCAAGAACTTCAGGTGTTCCTGGAGTGTTCATCTCCATCTTTGGAATATTTGCAGATAGAAGTCACAGGCTTCCCAATATTATGTTGTCTTACTTAACTCAGAGCCTGAAGGGAGGTTTTCAGGATAAATCTTTAGGGTCTATTCCTATGGGCTTCAGTGTTACCTATCCTGAAAATCAAATTTGCTTCCCTCTGGTAAGCCTCATTGCAATTCTTCCACATCATTGGCTCTATTTCAATCTTTCTTTCCCTTTCCTCCTTCTTTACTTCTGTTTCTACCTCCCTCCATTCATTTACTCATCCATCCATTTATCCTTTCATCCAAGCATCCATCCAATCACCTATTCATCCATCCACATATCTACCTAACCAACCATCTATCCAACTCCTATGTTCCAAATAACATTATAAGGCTGGAAAGATGGCTCAGCTGTTAAGAGACATTTGCTTGCAAAGCCTAATGGTCTGGATTCAGTTCCCCAGTACTCACATAAAGCCACATGCACAAATGACATTAGAAGCGCTATGTATATAAAAACAAATCACAAAGACAAACTCAGACAAAGTGTCTGGCCAGGCCTTCACCAAGTAGGTGGCATTTGGGTAAAGATTTCAGAGGCCAAAGAGAGTGAATTAAATGCTTGTCTTTAGGAAGAGATGTACAGACTGAAGGGAGACCAAGTGGAAAGTCCCCGAGGTGAAACCTACAGAAGAGAAAAGAAGCTGATGTAGGCACACTGCAGTGAGCAAGTGTTCGGTGGGATTAGATCACTGGGAGATCTTTGGTTTGTATATGAGTGAAACAAAGATCTATTTGAAGACGTTCATCAGGGGTGTTGCCCAATATTGCTGTGCCTTAACAGGATCATTAGTTTTGATAGAACAGTTTGTACTAATACAAGGGGAACAGCTAGGAAAACTTTGTAATAGTACAACAAGAAAGGATGGTCTCCTGAACCAAGATGGGAGTAATAGAGTTGGTGAGATTCCAGTTGCACTCCAAGGTCAATGCAGCAGGATATGGGACATGTGTGAGAGATGATGTTTATTCCTACTGTAATCTCACTTGGTTCATAGAGAAGAGGGATAGATGCTCTAGGTCTTGGATGTGGCTGTTTGGATGGATATTGCCTTGAGTGCAAATAAGCAGAGGAAATGTAGCACTGAATATAGAATACAGTAGACGAGAATAGGTTTGGATTTTCTAAAAAGAAGAAGATACAGATGCCAATGTAGGATGAGACATACAAGAGATTTTGGAAGAATTCCCATGAAGGAAAAAGGAGAGTGTGGTAGAGATGGAAGAGGGACTATTCAGATTCATTTTAGGTCTGACTTCTGACAAGAAGTTGCTGGAGGAAGGAGGGTTGGAAAGGGAGAGATACATACTCAATTCTAGAAAAAGTTTGGTGGGTCAGTGGAGATTCCTTAAGCAAGAGCTACCCATCTTCTAAGCTTCCTGTAGCAGCAGAGCTGAGACACATTTTTTTTGTGGTTGTCATTAGGATGGGGCCAGTGTTTAAATGAGAGAAAACAAACACATATTGATGCAAAATAGTCAGAGAAACATGTCAGGAGCTTAGATAAAATCAGAAGAGAGAATAACATGAGTGGAGTAAGAAAGAGATTAGTGAAAAATTATGACATATGGAGTTCTTGTCATAGCTGGCCAGATAATTGTATTCGTGGGTTCTCTCATTGAATCCTAACAAAAACCCTCTGAAGGAACAACTGAGTTTGCTTCTATAGACATAAGAAGTAAAATTATACTATAGAGAAATTAACTAACACAAATAGCCAGTTCTAGATTCAGATTCCATGGTATTCTTGAATCTGCATTCCTCGCCACTGTGAAGTGTTCAGATAGTGATAGCTCCTCCCTTCAGGGTGGATATTTTGACTCAAGACACATGATAAGACCAAACATTTGTCAGGATGTCACTCCCTGCTCCAGCTGTCTATTTGTCCTCCTATGTGAGAATGAGAAACTAAGCTGTATTCACTCTGTTGTATGGGAGTAGGGATATCTGGCTGGATACTTATCTTTGAAGGGATCAAAGAGTAATTGTGATGGAAGGTGAGTTGGGTAGAGTGCCAGTTGGACCTGATCCCATTCCAGTCCTTGTTATTATCACTTATCAAGTAGGGCAAGACCTGTGTCTATTTCACCTTCTCCTCTGATGGTAGGCCTTAACCTTTATTGCTGGTCAACCACTGTTTGTTCCATAATTACTTAAAAGGTGAATGTTTATTCAGTACTTGCCATGTGCATGCAAACAGTCTCTCACATTCCAGAGTGAGGAGGGCATATGCTTATTCTAAAGAGAAGAATGTTCCCAGAAATCATCCCTCTGCTGAAGGGCAGACATGAGAAGGAAGTGGCTTGCTCAGGCCACTGGAGGTCACAGTTGATCATGAGTTTCTCTGTTTTATTTCTTTACATTGAGCCTTCAGAGCATCTCTCTGAACTTTGTGGCTTTAAGGCCTCATCATTTTATTATTACCTGTGATTCTGTTTGATTAGGTGGTTCTTCTAGTTGTGGGAACACTCAGCTTATCCTGAGGGTCAGCTGGCAGTTTGGAGAAGTGCCTTTTATAGAACAGTCCCATGTTGTGACTTGAAGTTGGTTCAGTGTCAGCTAGGATACCTGGCATGACTCACACATATTTCTCTCCTTCTCCAGCAAGGTTAGTTATCCTGGAAGTTCAAGTAGGACTGGTCACTGAATTTCCAAATTGCAGGAGGAGCATGAATTCCAAAATGTACCCCCTTCTTGGCTAATGTCCTCTTGATCATGTCACATGGGAAAGGTCAGATTTAAAGAGGAGGTGAGCATGCTCCATCTGCTGATGGAGGAACTGCAGTCATGTGGTAAAGGGGTACAACTCTAAGGGTGAGGGACATTTGTTGCCACTTTTCAATACATCACCCTTGTCCCTTGTGTCTAGCTGCAAAGAGTTCAGTTTACTATCATAAAATATATTTGAGCATTTCATATCACTGTGTTTGAAGTTTCTGGCTTCGTCCAGTTTTGACATGATGATTTTACTGCATCCAGTTCTTACAAATGTGACATCATCTCACAATGGAGTGGATATGTCACTGGATTTGGCCTTTGTAGAACTTGACTCTTTCCATGTAGAAGTAGTTCATTATTTCAAAGTTCATGCATGCATACATGCATACATTCACCTGTCTTTCCCGCCCACCTTTTTTCCTCCCTTCTTCCCTTTCTTCCATTTTCCACTATCAATATATAGTTGGTCTAATTATTTCTTCTGTTAGACTTGTGCACACTCCCCTAGGAGCCATGTCTAATTGGGGGAGGAGCAGATGCATATTATAGTATCCAATGTAAGTGAAGCAATATGGGAAGATTAAGAAGGAAATTTATTTTTTTCTCATCACATATGCCCAAAGCATCTTATACATCCTTCTCAGTGCACATTACTTGTGTTCCCTGATGTCTTTCTGACTTAACTAATATATCTTTGAGCACATGGACCATATTTGTCTAATATACTGCTGTATCCTTGCCTCCAGCACAAAGTCTGCATAAAGGGTACAATTCATAAAGATCTGGCAAATTGAATTGAAAGCTACAGAGAAAAGGTAACATTTGAACTGGGCCCTAAACAATAGCAAATCACATTCATTCCCTGGCAACTGTGTAAGTAGCTGGGGTTATTTTCATTCTACAAGTGAGGAAACAGGTACAGGAGCAGAGTGGGGGGACAAGATGGTCAAGGGATGGACAAGACCTCTAAGCAAGAGTCATTTTCAGCCTTAGATCAGGGCTTCTAACCCTGTTGCTGGCATGCACTGACAAGTTACCTTCCCCCTGCAAAAGAAACCTTTGGGAAGACAGACACACAGCTTTTCTACTGATGACTCACCCTGATATTGAATGGGCCTTTGCAACATATTTGAGCCTGGATTTACCATTTATTGATCCAGTAATGCCCTGTCCTTCAGTTTAACCTTCTATCAAGTCATCTACCCATCCATCACCCAGTTCACTCATTTTTACATCCATTCATCCATCCATCCATCTTTCCCATCTATCCCTCTACTGAGAAATGTTTAATGCCATCAATGTTTCTTTTACTCATTGCTTAAGAATATCTGCTCATAGTAGATATGTCATAAATTCTTGTCAAATGAAAGTTTCAGGTAGCTAGAAGGCAGTATGCATGTAGTGATAATGAAGGCATGCATGCTGAAGCCAGCTATTGTTGGGGTCTCATCCAGGCTTTAGTCATACTAGCTGTGTGGTCATGAGCACATGATTTAGCTTCTATCTCAGCTTCTCTACCTTCACAGGGATTAGTGATGATGTCTCCATGACAGGACTATGGAAAGAAACACACACACACTTTAGCTTCATCTAAAATTGTCTCTTATCTGCTGATTAACTATCTGGGTGTGAGTCCATTGGGACAGACTTTCCACTCTTTTTACTTGGCCTCATCTAAAGAGGGAAGGGACAAGGCCATTTCAGTGTGGGATTGATCATTTATGGCACTGACAAGAAAGCTGAGTTGTCTTTGTGCAGGTACCAACCAATTTATGGACATGCTCACTGGACAGGCCTCATCTTTGGCAGATGCGTCAATAGGCTTATGTGAAATGGGTAGAATGAATTCCTGGCAGTCCCTAGGGAACCTTGCCTGTCTGTGTGATGGTAGCTCAGTATGAGACTTGAGGTCTATACGTTTATACATTGAGGTAGGACTTCCATTATGTTTCCCACTTTTGTTTTGTGATCTGGACCTGAGGAGTGGAAAGGTCTGGAAGCTTCTGTGTGCTGATGATGGAGCGACTTGGCCATAGATTGTGTGGTGTGTAATGTTATTTCCTGGCATGTGATTAGCACCCCCAAGGAACATGGGTTCCCAAAGCCCAGGTCAGTGATTCTCACCCCTGTATCTCTGTTTCCCAGACTGATGGATCTAGGTTAAGTTCCCAATAGCAGGCACATTGGTATTGGAGGCTGCAACTCAGGCAGTGCTGCTAAGTCTTCTTGGGTTAATATTCCTTTTCTCTTGAAGAAATTTTTAGAACATAAATTCTAAAAAAAAAAAAAAAAAAGGCATTTCAGAATTAGAAGAGGTGTAAGCTTCACAATAAAGTTCAAACTTAACTTTATCCTTCCAGTGAGACCTCCATCAGCCTCCTAGGCCCTTACTCTTTGTTCTCAGCCACACTCAATCCTCACTCATCCACCAAAGACAGTCTGGTCTTTGTGTGACTTCTGGCATGTTTATTCAGAAAGGACTGCTGTTCCAACAGAGAGACTTTTGGCAGCAGGATCCTGGAAACCCAATTCACACTGGCTTGCAAAAAATCAAATATAAGATAAAATGTGACTATTGACTCATATAATGAAACTACTCTGGGAGGCTGACTTCAGATGCACCTTGTTCAGGACCTAAGTTACATCACATGATGCCCTTTAGCGCACTTCTTGTGAATGGCTCTGTTCCCAGGATCTAGCGCTGTTGTTGGAAGTGTCCACGCTCTCCCTTATGGTTACAAGATGTTTCTAGCAGTGGAAAGCCTTATGGTCTTGCATCACTAAGCACAGTGGCATCTATACTTCCCTTTCCTACCGGCACCTGCCTTTAGTTAGTGTCAAAGTCATCAAATGTCCTGGTTTGCCTGAACTCCTGGAGCTGTGGGTAAAACCACCCCACCCAACAGTACAGCTGTGGAGGAGGGTGGGCTCCAGGCTGAAGACACCATATTTTTCTGCCTAGAGACCTTCACTTATCATTGATACTTAATCTCGTCTACCTCTTCTCTAGGTTAAGTTACTTCACTTAGCCTCTGAGCTTCCAGAGCTCTTCAGAGTAAGATTTATTCTGCCATGTTTAATTGTTTCTTTGCAAGTCTGTTTCTCCAGCCAGACCTAGAGAGTCTCTAGGGTAACCACTTTGACCTCATTCATATTGGAAAATTCCAGTTTGATGGCTTTATGCTAGGTATACAGTTAGCATTAGTATATGCTTATTGATTGAAAGAATATCATAGGTCAGCCTTTAATTATATTTCCTATGTGTCACTTTAAAGTCTGTCCCATGCCTGAACATTCCTAGGATTAAACCATGCCCAACCTTCTAATGCAGTTCATTTCCTTCATTAATTGCACAGGGCAGGAGGGTGCTGTTCTTCAAATTCATCCTATCCAGAACCTGTGAATATGACCTTACTTGAAAATAGTTTCTCTTCAGTTATAATCATTAAGATGAGATTATAATGAGTTAGCTAAATCCAATAGCTCCAATTGTACTTCTGAGAAAAGAGAGATTTGGAAACAGGGAGGTTGCCTTCAGAAGGAGACCAGAGAGAGATGTTGCTATGAACCAGGAAATGCTGGCAACCACCAACACCTGGACAAACAAGGAAGGATTCTTCCCTAGAGACCTCAGAGGAACCTGGCCTCCTGAAAGCTTGATTTATGGTATTCATCTACCTGTTCTACAGAAAGGGGCGTTCTTGCTTTTAGTTTCCTAGCCCGTGGCACCTCCTATGGTAGCCCTTGACAATGAAGGCAGCAATGAGTCTTACTGTCTGCTGTGTAGCACAGCAGCTTAGCCTTCTCCATTAATCCATCCCTTTCTACATTGTAGATTTGCTAGATGTTTATGAGCCAGGTGCAGGAGATGTGGTGATGACCAATACAATATCCATACCCTGCCAGAGCCTGCCTCCACCCTGGGTAGGAGAGCAGACGCACAAACAGATATGCTGTCCCTTTGCTATAGTCTAGAGAGAGTGTGGTTACATAGAAGTTGTGGTCAGAGTGCTAAATGTGGGTGAGACAACCCGAAATCCAAGTACTAGTTACCAACAAACCACCAGCTTTATTCTCTGTCATGCATTTTTTCTGTCATATTTTTAACCTCTGTCAGTTTCAGTTTCCTTATCTTAAATTGGAGATGAGCATGGAGTTGTGGGAAGGATCAAATGAGTACATGCTTACTGAGTGTCCCCACCCATTGCCTGGCCCAAGAAAGTTACTGTTTGTTTAGAACTTGCAAGTAGTTACTGTGTTGCTCTCAATCTTCTGTGTTAATTCTTTCTGGTTTCTTCAAATGCTAAGTATGTGATCATGAATTCCCAGTGACTTCTCTGGTTACATTTCTTTCATGATGCACAACAGTGCTAATGTCTATCAGAACTGTCTCCAAGCTTATGACAGAAGGTAAAGTAGAACAGAAATAATTCCTCCCAACAGTGCATGGTGACACACAACTATGATCCCAGCAGTCACGGGCTTGAGGCAGGAGGATTGTGGGTTTGAAGCCAGCAGCCTGGTCTATGTAATGACATTGTGCCTCAAAATACCGAAAAACAGGGCAGGGAGGGAAAGGAAAGAAGGTCACCTCCTTTGCTCTAGAACTCTACTTCACATAATATAGCCAAAAAGTATGTGTGCTCATCACACTGTTGACTTGGATTAAGTTTGCAGGTAGTGAAATCCAGGCAGGTGTATTCATACCTGCTTCCCTGTTAAGGACTTATCCAGATGGTCGTTGGGCCTCAAAGGGCAGGACCTTGTGTTTATCTCTGTTAAATTTCATGTTGTGTAATTCAGACTTCCACAACAGCTGCTGGAAGTCTTCTGGGGTACTGATTCCATTACTGAGCATATTGCCTACAAGGTAAAGCCCCAACTTTGTGCTGTATACAGATTTTCACTAACTGGATTCAAGTTCTTAATGAAAATGCCGAGAGTCAGGCTAAAGGCTGAGACTGTCCTCTCTCCTTGCTCAAGTGATGAACGGTATCTTAAGGCTCTTGTGGGGAGGATCTTGAAAAGGTATGGGGAATCTTGTCTTCTACCTCTTTCAAACATCCCTCCTCCCCACTTTTGTGTTCTAACTGGTCTTTTCTGGCAAACACCAGGGATCAGGAGGAATGAAGGGTACCACTGAGTCATGGTCTTGGCGAGACTTCCTAGGGTTAATTCTTGATTTGCACACCTTTAGAGGTCTGTTTAATTCTGAGCAACTCCAGAGCTTCTTACAAGCTTAAGTGATATCCCTTAGGCAAAGAGAAAACTTGCACTTGAAGAGAGTAATGGAAAATAGTGACCATAGCTGTGATTTTTTTCTCCTTTATTAAGTACTTGCTTTGGGCTAGACACATCCATTGTCTCACTTAGCCCTCTCATAAAATGTTGTTGATAAGAGGTGCAACTTAGTGAGGGCTGTGAAGCTGAGGCTGGTACCTAAATGCAGGTAGTTAATAATAGTTGTGCAATTATTCAAGCTCAAGTCTATCTTTCTTTTTTTTTTTTTTTAAATTTTATTTATTTATTTATTTATTTATTTGAGAGAGACAGACACAGAGAGAAAGACAGATAGAGGGAGAGAGAGAGAGAATGGGCGCGCCAGGGCTTCCAGCCTCTGCAAACGAACTCCAGACGCGTGCGCCCCCTTGTGCATCTGGCTAACGTGGGACCTGGGGAACCGAGCCTCGAACCGGGGTCCTTAGGCTTCACAGGCAAGCGCTTAACCGCTAAGCCATCTCTCCAGCCCCAAGTCTATCTTTCATGACACTAATTGTCATATCAGACCTCTCCTTTACTAACAAGCAACTTTCCTCTAGGTTGATCAATAGGTTTGTGTGTTTAATGAATTCATGAAATATATTTGACTCATGGACATTTCATTCTTGAAAACTAAAAGTTCCACTAGTCTGGGACTGTTTCTGAAACCTCATGCTTGTTATTCCCTAAGACTAGCACTGGGCATGCAATACAGTTAACACTCAGTAAGTACTTGTCAGGTGAGTTGACAGTACCAGATGCAAATGTGCTTCCAACCATTTCTATGAAGTTGCAGGTGAATCTAACTAAAGCTATTTTTATTTTGACACACAACTGTCTTAGTACTCTGCTTCTCAGAATCTCAAATGGGAGTAAGTACTTTCCTCTTGGTGTGCTGAAAATTAATTAGTGTTTGTGACACCTTTAAAGTTCCTTATAACCACCTCCATTGGGCTCAGTTCACAGCAACATTGTAGAGCCATTACTGGACCTGGTGCTAATGGGCATTTGTTACCCCTCTGTTAGCCACTGTGCCTTAGACCCGTGTGTCCCTGGTAATTGCTAAATAACTCATTGAGTGCTAGGGCTGCTAAGTTAAGAAATGAAATAATAGAGTGAAAATAGAAACAGGCACGTGGAACGAATAGGGACATCTTACCACGGAGGCTTCCTCTGCTTGCTTGTTTTTTTTCTTTTTAAAGAGTATGGCCACTACTGCTGCCCCCCCCCTCCGCCACTTACAATGACTGAATGATGCTCTCACATCTATATCCCCACAAACCTAGGAGGCATACCAGAAATCCCACCAAGGAGGACCCTCAGCAGAATGGGGACAGAGAGGATGGAAATCATGGAACTAACATATAATGCATCCATACAACTTTCTACTCATCAGAAATTAAAAAAAAAAAAAAAAGAATGGTCAATGTTAGGACTGAAATAATGGATTTTTGTAGGTTTGGAGATAGTCCAGTGGTTTTGCAGAAGGATGTAACATCTGATGTTTGTGTGTGTTGGGGGGAAGGGTCTCCTCTAAGTCTGCTTTAAATCCTATGAGGTGAGAATTTGTCTTCTTACATGGAGTTGATGAAACATGGTTAGCTCACTAGAGAGGTATGTAGCAAGAACCAGTTACCTCTTGGGAAACAGGATGGTTTTCAACAGCCTTGAAGGAAAAGGTGGGAGTTCTGGCAGGAGCTGACCTGAGGAGAAAGTGGAAGGAGCTTGTTGTTATCGGGCTCTTACCAGAGGGCTTGTCATGGGTGCTGCTGGCTTTAAGTCGGTGGCATCCTGCCTTCCTAGACACTCATCCTTGGTTGTTATAGAGCTGCCCAGAGTATGCAGGACAGGAATCAGAGCATAGAGATGCTCAGCACAGGGCTATTAGTAAATTCAGTGACCCACAGGGGTTACTCTTACTGAGGACACAGCTCATTGAGGAGGCATTTTTTAAAAACATATTTTATTTATTTGAGAGAGAGACAAAGGCAAGGGAGTGTGGAGAGGATGGGTACACCAGGACCTCCAGCCACTGCAAACAAACTCCAGATACATCCGACCCCTTGTGCATCTGGCTTATGTGGGTCCTGGAGAATCCAACTGGGATCTTTTGGCTTTGCAGGCAAACGCCTAAACCACTAAGCCATCTCTCCAGCACAAGGATGCATTTTACTTTATTAAAAGTGAAAGAAAGAAAGAAAGAGAGAGAGAAAGAAAGAGAGAGAGAGAGAGAGAGAGAGAGAGAGAGAGAGAGAGAGAGAGAACGAGCTGGGTTGGGGAGATGGTTTAGCAAATAAGAGCACTTGCTGCACAAGCATGTGGGCCTGTTTTACTGAGTTCAGTTCCCCAGAAGCCACATAAACAGCTGGGAGTAGCAGTGCATGCTTTTAACCCTGATCCTTGGAGGTTGGGGTTTCCTGGCCAGCCAGTGTGACTAAAAAATGAAAAACAGTAGCTCTGGGTTCATTGATGCTTTTAACCCTGATTCTTGGAGGCTGGGATTTTCTTGGCCTGCCAGTGTGACTAAAAAATGAAAAATAATAGCTCTGGGCTCACTGAGAGATCTGTCTCAAGGAAATCATGGAGATGTGCAATAGAGGAGGACACCTGGTAGAGTCTTTGACCTTCTAATGTGTACAAGGTGTGCACCTCTGTACATACACAAGCTTGCATACATGCACACACTATACACACAACAATCCACACATACTACAAACACACACTCAAGTAAAAACAAACTGACTAACTAGAAAGTGAGCCTCCAGGTCCATAGCTGAGGCTCAGACAGTTCTGTTTAAGGGAGTCTAAACCAAAAATTCTTTCTGAGCAGAGGCAACTAATGGAGTTTCTGTTTCTTATAACTTTGGTTATTCAGGTGTCTTCAGATGGTGTTGCTTTCAGATACACCAAGACCAAAGTTTCTTCTTGGGGAAACTAAGGGAATTTCATTTGCCCTTGTATCAGTTATTTGCATGTCTCAGTGACCAAATGACCTGATAGAAGCAATATAGGCGAGGAGAAGTTTATCTGGTGCCTGTTTACAGGGGCCGTTTAGCCCATCATGGTGAGGAAGGCATGTAGTTCATGGCAGAGAGGCTTAACATGGTAGTGGACCAAGTAGCAGAGCAAGGAAGCTAAAACCAAGGATATGAATGACCCTCAAAGTACCTCCTTCCTGTAGCTTTGTCCCTCCTCTTAAACTTTTTACCACCTTCCAAAATAGCACCTTTATCTAATGAGGAAGAGTTGGAAACAGGAGCCTGTGGGAGGCATTTCTGTCTTCTACAGAGCTCAGAGTGCAACCCAGGGCTCACTGAATTCTGTTCACCTTTGGGAAGCCTCCTTCTCTATCCCTTCCTAGTCAAGGATGTAAGTAGTTGTTCCTGTGAAAGATTCTCCAGTGTGGCATCTGGAAAGCAAGGAGGACATCCAGAAAGCATGCCCTCACGGGTCTTTGGAACATATTGATCTTGTCTAGCAGTAGAATATAGTTTCTGAGTTTTATTTCAGATCTAGGCCAGAGGGTGACTTGGAGGATGTGGGGAGCAGACTGGTACCAACTTCACATCAAGCATTTGTCTGCTTCTTTTCTCTGGACCACAATATTGGTGAAGGAGGGCTGTCTCACAGCTCATCTCTCTAATTCTAAATGCAAAATGAACACAAGAGTTTTGATCACTTCCCTGGTCCCCATTTGACAAGACAGAATGGTTGCCCATATCTTTATTTCTGTAGTTCAGTTCTTAGTTCATGCGCGTGCGCGCGCGCGCGCGCGCACACACACACACACACACACACACACACACATATATTAGATATGGGCATATTTTGTATATAAACATCACATGTTGGGACCATCCTTTTCCTCCTCCCTGCTGCTTTTCTGAAGAGGTCTTCCTCAAGGGAGATGCAGGTCAACCTCATGGGTATTGTGGATCATGCATTATGGGGCAGCAGTCAGTTATGGGGGAGAGGCAGTGTCTGTGAAAATTGCCCCAACTTGGGGCTATAACAATCTTTCCACCCCCACTCCTGCAAGATTCCCTGAGCCATGCTGGGTACATTTTAAGCCTACTTTACTGATGGACACTTAGGAGCATCTAGATGTCTGGTTTAGTATGTGTTGAGTGTCCTCAGTATCTTTCTCCATCACCCTTGTGCTGATATCAGATTAACTGAGAGTGCAGCATTCTTGCTCATTTCCCCAATTCCTCTGTGATTTCAGCTGGGGCTGGGGTGGAGTGTGCTGGGTCATTTATCTCCTCAAGTCTAGTTCCCATCTTGGATCAACAGCTCATTGTGGATGTAGACCACATCCCAGTACAGGGAATTACAGGACAGAGCTAAGGGAAAAGAAACAAGAAAAATACAGAGAAGAAAGAGAAACAGGAGAAATTTGAGGTTAGGTTTCATTTCACTCCCCATGTCCCTTCGATTCAGGTGCTCCCTCTAAGGTTTGCTTGAGGGTTCTACTGTTTAGTCTGATTTCCAAGATATAGGATTCTATGGTACCAGTTCAATTTGGGCTTGGATTTTGTGTCCCCCCCAACCTTTCCCTTCCCCAAGCCCTGCCCTCCTTAATGTCTAAGCCTCAAGATGCTATTCAGTTATGTCAGCAACTTGGGCTGATCCAGGTTAGGAACTGCAGATGAATGAGATCATGTGACGATTGGGTTTCTCTGATTATGTGAGTTTACTTAGAGTTCCATGTTTGACCATTTTTCTACAAATTTCAATGTGTCATTTTTTCTTACTGCTGAGTAGAACTCCATCGTGTAGATATACCACATCTTGGTTTTCTATTCATCTAATGATGGGCATTTGGGTTGATTCCAGTTTTTAGTTAGTATGAATTGAGCAGCTATAAACATGGTTGAGCAAATATCTCTGAACTGAGATGTGGAACTTTTAGGGTAAATCCCCAGTAAGGAAATAATAGGGTCTGCTGGTAACTCTATATTCATCCTTTCCAGGAGTCTCCAAATTGATCTCCACAGTGGTTGTACCAGCTTACATTCCCACCAACAGTGAATGAGGGTTCCTATTTCTCCACAGCCTCATCAACATTTGTTTTCATTTTTTTTTTTATTGTTTTGCTATCCTTACTGGGGTAAGATAGAATCTCATAGTTGTTTTAATTTGCATTTCCTTAATGGTTAGGGATGTGAACATTTTCTTAAGTGTGTGTTAGCCATTTGTAATTCTTCCTCCGAGAACTCCCTATTTAGTTCTCTGCCCCACTTATGGAGTGGGTTGTTTGATTTTTTATTGTTTAGTTTTTTGAGTTCTTTGTAGATTCTAGATATTAGACTTCTGTCAGTGGTATAGCTGGCAAAGATTTTATTCCATTCAGTGGGTAATCTATTGGATCTGCTTATGGTATATTTGTCTGTGAAAACGCTTTTTAGCTTTATGAATGCGCCCGATCTTGTCTATTCTTATAATGTAGTGGACTTGGCTTTACCAGGTAGCTTGACAGACTCTAAGGATCATATTTCTCCTCTGCATCTTCTTCCTGGCCAGTAGGATTTTTTTCCAGAGGCAAACCTCATTTTCATAGATCAGTGTGTATATTATTCTATTCCTGTTATTTAGCCCAGGAATTTTGATTTCTGAAACTCAAATGATATAGCCTATTGAAGCTCAAAAGCCCTTTTGCTCAATACTGGTGTCCCTGTGTTAAGTTTCAAAGGCCTGTTTTGAACCTCAAAGGCCAAAACACTGATTCCTTTTCTCTTAGGATCCTTACATGAAAAAAGAAAATAAGAAGCCCAAAGCCCCACACTGAATACCATAGATACAGAACGATCAAGCTCTTGAAGGGGTAATAGGAAATACCTGGAGCCAAAAGAAAGAAAATCTCAGCAGTGGCTTGTTTTGTGGTCATCAGTCCCAAACTCATTCAAATAAGGACCCATTTTCATTAACAAGGAGAGTCTAATGGGAAGGGGTAGATCACAGATGAGCCTAAATAATGGTACCAAACTGCCTGTATTTACTGAAAAGAAAACTAATAAATTAAATTAAAAATAAATAAGGAACTCAGAATTCACATGCAGCTCTGCTTTTGCTCAGGATTGGGAATGAGGCAATTTTAACTCACACAAATGTATCTCCTGAAATTCATCCAAAGAAGTAACATCTGAGGAAGTATTGTGAGTGCACCCAGGAGGAAGCTGAACATTTTTAATGTGTGTCATCCATCTTACCACAGCAACCCTATGACATAAGCATTTTTATGCGTGCTGTCATTTTACAGGTAGGAAAACTGAGAATCAACAAGACTAGTTACTCAATTAGTTCTTGTTTGGATTACAATCTGATACAGTCCTGAGCCATACTTTTCAGCCATAGTGAAAAAGAAAGGCAGGTGGAGAAGGGCCAATATTTATGAAAAAGAAATACAACTAAGTGCCTGACACTACCTACACAAGACCATCATAAGAGGGAGGAAAGATCATGACATAAAAATAAAAGAGAGACTTATTGAGATGGGGAGGGGATATGATGGAAAATAGAATTTCAAAGGGGAAAAGTGGGGAGGGAGGGTATTACCATGGGATATTTTTTATAATCATGGAAAATATTTAAAAAATTGAGAAAAAATTAAAAAATCAAAAATAAATAAATAAATATAATATATTTGTAAACCCTCACTCCCCCAACATAATAGGTGACTAGTTAACTGTAGCTGGAAGAACATCTACACATTCATTTCTTCAGTTTTTTATCTCTTACTGCTAACCAATTCCTTCCATTCAAAACTAAGAAGCATTATCTTCAAGATGTAACACCACCCTGGTACATTAAATAGAAGTGTCTGCCATAACAACAAAAAAATTGTCCTATCCAAATGCTATGAGCATTTAATATGTTTAGTATAATTGTGTATACAGCACCATACCTTGGCATGTATGCATGTCTGTGTGTATGGTTTACTTTATATCTTTGATTCTTTTCATTTAATAAAAAAACATTAATATGAATGCCAGAAAAGCAAAAATGTACCATTATCTATAAGTAGAAGAGAATTCCACTTATAGTTCAGTGAGAAATAGAAATGTTATTTACACTATTGATTTTCCCTGTTAACATGAGAGTTTCATAAATTCTGAGAAAGAAAGGAGAGTAATAAAAATCAGGTTTTCTCTTTTTAAAGGAATCAAAATGAAGGTAGATAAATGGAATCAGGAATGCCTTTCTTTTTTAAAAAAAAATTTTTTTTTGTTGTTCCTTTTTTATTTATTTATTTGAGAGCGACAGACACAGGGAGAAAGACAGATAGAGGGAGAGAGATAGAATGGGTGCGCCAGGGCTTCCAGCCACTGCAAAGGAACTCCAGACGCGTGCGCCCCCTTGTGCATCTGGCTAACGTGGGACCTGGGGAACCGAGCCTTGAACCGGGGTCCTTAGGCTTCAGAGGCAAGCGCTTAACTGTTAAGCCATCTCTCCAGCCCAGGAATGCCTTTCTTACTATGGATTTTAGTGTGATCTCTGGTGTGCTTACATGTCACTGAAAGTCAGTTAGAAAAATACTTAAAATGATACTCGTGTCTGCCCAAACCCTGGGAGTGACTTTATTATCCAATTTTTCAGCTCACCTTTAACATCTGGCCAGGTTATCCCCAAGACTGGCTTGATTATCTTCTCAGAGGGAAGCTGTCTACTTCAGCTCACCCTCTTTATAGTGAGAAAGTTTAGGAACACATGATTTGGATGGAGAAAGAAACTTGTTCCTTGAGAACCTCTGAGTAGATGAGGTATTTCAGGCAGATGGAAACAGCATTTAAAAAGGCAGAAGGAGAAAGATAGCACAGCCTATTTTAGGGGCACTCCAAGTAGTTCATTCAGTATAGCTGTCTACATCAAATGCCAAAACGAAGGCAGAGGGAGTGAGACAAGAGGGAGAGGAGGTAGGTGAGAGCCAGAGCTGAAGAGCTGGCAGGCTGTGTTCCTTTAGCCTCAGCCTTTGCATCAGCACAGCGCCTGCACAGACCCACCTTCTGTGCTGGTATTTATAGGTAAATCATATTTGGGTGGCAATGCTATTCCCTTCTGGTAGAAATCTATTTTTGCTGCCTGACTATATTGATAAGTTTTTTAGGGTGGGTGGAAGGGATGTGAGAGTTTCTAGGATTTTGTTTTTCTTCACGGGATATGCAGGCTGACAGAAAAGATGAATTTCTAAGGATAATAAAAAGGGATTTGTAAAAAGGTTTAGGGACATAATGCATGGGTGGGGTGGGGGTGGAGGGAGGGTACTGCAAAGGGGAGAAACAGAAATGTCCAGTGGGAAAGTGAATGAAGCTTCTGTTCTCTAGGTAATACCAGAACTAAGACAAAAACTGAGTATATGAAATTCATGATAATATGAAGAGACACCACCATGCAATAGAGAGGTGGCACAAGGAAGGGGGCATCTGATGAGGGACCATTTGTAATATAGACATCACAGGGTTGTAACCCTGTAATTCATTAATAATCTGCCCAAGAATAGTTTTCTTCAGTCTTCCTAGTCAAAAGTACAAAGATTATTCACAGGGAAATTTTAATGACCAAATAATTCTGTCCTATCAGAGGCAAAGAAAAATAGGATTGTATAACTTGGGCTAACTTTTCCATAAGCACAAAGCTTTGATTGTTGGATGTCAAAAGGGTGGGTACAGAAGTGGTATGGGGTTAGTGATTCTTGGTAGAGCATCCCCAGCATTGGCTCCATTTAATTTGGGATGTGTACCTGCTTTCCTTCCATAGTGTGAAATCTACAGTACTATGCCTACATGTTGTTGACACACTTACAAATTGGATTTGATTGGCAATGTGACTAATTACCTTAATTATCTGGGGCCTTACTTGGGTACCACAGGCAGCTGGTACTGCCCAAGTTGGCCTGCTTTGGCTATGTGATGCAGCTACATTGGAATTCTAATGACATAATTTATTTTTATTTTTAATTTTTATTTATTTATTTGAGAGTGACAGAGGAAGAGAGAGAGGCAGAGAGAGAGAAAGAAAGAATAGGCACACCAGAGCCTCCAGCCACTGCAAACGAACTCCAGATGTGTGCGCCCCCTTATGCATCTGGCTAATGTGGGTCCTGGGGAATTGAGCCTTAAACTGGGGTCCTTAGGCTTCACAGGCAAGCGCTTAACTGCTAAACCATCTCTCCAGCCCCATAATGACACAAAAATTTTGAATCAACTTAAAATCAAGGGAAGTTAAAATTGGGCCTAGGAGCTGAGTAGTCCAAGGATAGTCGCCAGGTAAGGCTTGATCTCAGAGCTGAAACAATCTCAAGCTTAGTTTGGATTATTCTCTTGATCTTTTACCTCTCTTTTTCTATGATTGGATTCCATTTTCCCCTCCTCATGATTACCTGGATGCTAGGAGCTTTGTGATTGCAGCCTGTTTTCCTGTCCACATTACTAGAAAGATGACTTTTTCTTAGGCAAGCCCAACAAAATGGCCTTTTTTTATGAGAGAGAGTGAGAACAAGAGAAAGAGAGGGAGAATGAATTAGTGCAGCAGAGCCTTCAGGCACCGTAATTGAACTCCAGACACATGTACCACATTGTGTTCGTGACCTCGAGCATGGGTCGCCTTATGATTCTGGCTTATGTGGGATCTAGGGAGTCAAACATGGGTCCTTAGACTTTGCAGGCAAGCGCCCTAACTGCTAAGCAATTTCTCCAGCCTGAAAGATGACTTGTTTTAAGAAAACATTATAGCCTGGGGATGTGGCTCTGTTGTAGAGCACTTGCCTAGCATGCATGAGGCCCTGGATAGTCAGCTGTGAAACAAAACAAACAGTTTTAAAATATGAGGACAAGAATACGTTGAAAGATTGAGTTGAATTGGCTGTGACTTCCATGCTTTAAATCATGGTGCCCTGAAGCTCTGTCTGCTGCTCTGCTCAGAATGCATGGGTGAACTCATAGACACCTATGTTTAAAGCTGCAGGTGGGTTAAATCCCTAGTGCATCTCTGGGACTGAGGTAGAACAGGCATTTCTGTTGACAGATAAAAGAAGAGTTAATGAATGCTGAGAAAGCAGCATTTACTGTGCATAAAACAAAGAAACAAATAAAACATCAACATATGCTTATAGGCCTGGAAACTAAAACCTACTTCAAGGACCTATTGTGAAACTAGCACTTCAGGCTATTGTGGCCCCAAATCCCTCCCTTCATGAACTCCCCTTCCTGATCTGGATCCATTGCCTCCTATAGTGGTTTGAATCAGGTGTCCCCCATAAACTTAGGTGTTTTGAATTCTAGGTTCCCAGCTGTAGAGATTTGGGAATTAATGCCTCTTGGAGGCAGTGTAGTATTGGGTGTGGGCTTATGGGTATTATAGCCAGTTTCCCCTTGCCAGTGTTTGATACACTCTCCTGTTGCTGCTATCCACATGACGTTGGGCAGGGGTTGATGTTCACCCTCTGCTCATGCCATTGTTTTCCTCTTCCATCATGGAGCTTCCCCTCGAGTTTGTAAGCCAAAATAAACTCTTTTTTTTTCCCACAAAAGCTGCTCTTGATTGGATGATTTCTGCCAGCAATATAAACCTGACTACAACACCTCCTTTCTGAGCTAGTGACACCAGCTGATGGATGAGGTCTCCAGGTTTCCAAGGCATTGACTTGCCACTGAATGCTGTAACCTTGAGCCAGGGGCTTCACTGGAAGTATTTAACACAAACCTGTTTTCTGTCCTTGTCAGATTCCACTTTACTCTTCACCAGAGCAGCAGAGGATGGTGCTGGAGTGATTTCATTAACGGGAGGGTGCTGCAGCAGCTAGCTACGCACCCTTCTGAAGAGACATTGACTAGATTACAGTTGAATCTGTTCTCACTTATGGACTCCCTTCTTTGCCAGAATCATGAAACCCAAAACATATCTTTACTCCCTGCCTCCCTCCTTTCCTGGAGAACAGGAAAGTTGGGCGGTCCTATCTAGCCCTAGGTTAGAAACAGGATCTTCTTAATACCAGACTTTAGAGAAGGATGTAATTGAGGGATTAGCATCTTACAGTTGCTGGGAATGACTAGTTTCAAGGTTTCTTGGGAGAAATAAGTGGTTGAAATCATGTTAACAAACACTTCCTTAGGTGTTTTAGGGCTAGCATTCTTGACTTTTGAGTGGGACTTCAGAGATTGTTTATTCTGTTTATTCGATTGTTTATTGATTTGAAATCATTTGATGGATTTTTCCTAAAATTTAGTGTGACTCTGCTTATTTATGTTTGGCAAAGGTCTGTTGCATTTCCATTGGTAACAACAACAGTGGCAGCAAAATAATTATGTGCTAGACCCCACCTCATCTCCCCATGAGATACACATACCCTGATAGTTAGTACTAACTGTACTGAGAAGGGCATGGTCGTTTGTGGAGTTTTCTCAACACACCCCAAAGTCACACAAGTAGGGTAAAGAGTACCAGAGCCTGTGTCTGTATTTATATCTGATTCCAAACAATTTTTTCTGAGCCACCATGCACAGCTCTTGTGAGAATGCACCATACACTCATCTCTTCAAGTCATGACCCCAAAGATCTCATAGAGTTAAATTGAGGGTTTTGGCCAATGTATACCTTTTTAGCCAAACTCACCATACCAAGTAATGGGAAAGGACCATCAGTATTCCTTAAAAGTATTGATGACATGAGGTGTGTTTGCATGGAAGATGGAATCATAACTGTGGGGGACTTTGTGTATTGAGAAAACTGCAACGATTTTTCCATCTTGAAAACTGTGATCTTTTTATTTATTTTTTTTTAATTTTTTGTTCACTTTTATTTATTTATTTGAGAATGACAGAGACAGAGAGAGAGAGAGAGAGAGAGAGGCAGATAGAGAGAGAGAGAAAGAATGGACCCTCCAGGGTCTCCAGCCACTGCAAACGAACTCCAGATGTGTGTGCCCCCTTGTGTATCTGGCTAATGTGGGTCCTGGGGAATTGATCCTCGAACTGGGATCCTTAGGCTTCACAGGCAAGCGCTTAACCACTAAGCCATCTCTCCAGCCCCTGTGATCTTTTTAGTCTTAGTTTTCTCATCTGACTGCTCTGGGGACACTGAACACAATTAATTCAATATCCAAAACTAATTTTCTTTCTCTGAGTGTTGGTTCCTCTTCTGCATGGCGGGATTGATAATATTGGTTAGTAGTGTTCACTTGTGTATGATGGCCCCAGTGGCACTGCTCAATACACAGAAGGATATGTTCTATGTGGTGCCATACATTAAGATGTCAGTTTCAGTTATTTTTGTTTGATTTTTCTGGATCTCCATCTTTGTATCTCTCATATGAACATAATAAATCAGCTCCATTTCAAAAGGTTGACTGGGTTGTCTCGAAATGACTACCAATGGCTAGAAGAGGAATGACCCATTACGTTGAAATCCTGGTGTGTGTTAGCGTGGATGGTCAGAGCCAACTTCAGGAAGGGAAGCAAGTGTAGTTCCATCGACGGGTGACACTTGGTGTCAAGAGGATGTAACTGCGGACAAATGATAATTGATGTTGGCTCTTGGCGTGGGAAAAGTCCAAGAAAATGGTGGTGTGGCATAATGGGCTGCAGACTGTGGTGAACCTATCACTGGAGGTAAGGGCTGAAGCAGGTTGAGAATGTACAATGTATGGACACAGTGGAATATTGTGCCAACTTCTGATGTGTAACAAGATGTTATAGAACCTAGTGGTTCAACATTCTGGGGATCAGGAACTAAAAGCGTTTGTCTCTGCTCTCAAGTGTCTGGTGTCTCAGTCAGAGACTTGAAGACTGGAGAAGACCCAATGGATGGAAGCAGAAGTCATCTAGTGTCGTGACTTTTGCTGACCTCCTCTGTGAGGCAGAGAACTCACACATGCTCTCACATGGCCTTCCCACATGGACTATCTGGTCTTTCTTCTAGCACGGTGATAACAAAAAGACCCATGGGAACAAGACATAGGTTTCTGCCATTGAGCCTCAAAGTCATGTAGCACCACATATTTTGCATTCAAGAGGGAGTGACATATATCCCACTCCCAGTAAACGGACATTGCAGGTAGTAAAGCATGTAGAATATGAGATGTAGCCTGCACTTTGTGACGCTCAGTTTGGTTAAAGTGCTTACAGTTTTGTAAGGTATAGAGTATGGCTATTATCAGCCCAGACTGTGGAATCACACTCTTGGCTTTTTGTCTGGACTGCCACTTACTAGCTATGTGATGTTGAGTCAACCATAAAAACTCTGTGCCTCAACTTCTTTGAAATGGGACATTAATAGCATACATCTGATTGGATTTCTGTGAAGTTCACTTGAACTAATCCCATGACAAGTACTCAGAGCCTGACACCAAATCACACCAGAAAGGCAAGTAAGTATTGTTGTTGTTGTTGTTGTTTATCTTCACTAAGAAGATACAGGTGTAGGGCCAAAGCCACTAGTTTACAGCTAACCTAGTAGACAGTTTGAACTGATGCTAAGAGACCTGAGGTTACGGCTGATGAATTGCTTCTCTGCTGGGTTAGAACTTTTCTTCTGGGTCATAGATGGGGCCTCTGTTTAGATGAAACCTGCAGATAGGAAAATGTGATTATTGTGAAGACGAAGAGGTACAGCAAGAATAGAGTGTGTATTTTGTCACATCTTACATGTCCTGGCCCTGCCATCCTTACTTTCACTTTCCTCCTCCTAAGCCTTGTGTGTCTCATTGAATCTGCAGATAAAAGCCCTGGAACAAAACAATGTTAAGTCAACAGTGAGTAACAGAAGAGAGAGAGTCCACTGCTGGGACAGAGGCGAGTTTGTGCATGTATTGACAATGCAGGGGTTAAGTCTGATGATGTCATTGCATCACTGGGTTCTACCACATGCCCACAATCCTCTAGTTTAAGTCAGAGCTCTTTGGTTTCAGGTGACAGAAAACGTTTGCAAACAAGCAGAAACAAACAGGAAATTTATTTTCTTACTTAACTAAACAGTCTAAGGGGACATAGCTTCAGCCAGGGTCACAGTATCCAATGATGTTGCTAGGAATTTTATCTCTTATCATTCAGAGCCAGTTGCCTCTTGTTTGGTTCCATACTCAGGAGACATCCATCTATTCATCATTTATTGGGAACTTGCTAAGCTCTGGGCTTGTTTTAGGCACTAGATTTATAGCAGTGAATATAATAGTGAAACCCAGCTTTCTTGTACAGAGGGAGGATCACATAAATTGAAAAAAATATATGAACAGTTTCTTTTTATATTTTTTGGGGGATTGGGGTTCAAGGTAGGGTCTCACTCTAGCTCAGGTTGACCTAGAATTCACTATATACTCTCAGGTAGCCTTGAACTCATGTTGATCTTCTTACCTCTGCCTATCCAGTGCTGAGATTAAAGGCGTGTACCACCACACCCAGCAAAAGTTTCATTAGTAGTGTTATGGAGATGATCAAGCTAGATAAGGGAATACAGAGTGAAAGAGAAGAATCCAAGAAGGTTTCTGTGACCTATTGGCATGTGAGAAGGTACCTGTGCGATGAGAAGGAGGTCACCATGTGCTGGGATGAGGTTACTATCCCAGGCAGAGAAAATAGCATCTACAAACACTTAGCAATAGTGATGAGTTTTCTGTGTTTGAATAAATCAAAAGAGGCTAGTATGTCTGGGGCCTGATGAATAAAGAGGAAAGTCACAAGAACAGTAAGAGAGGCACACTGGAGTTGATGGTAGTGAGGCTGTGGCCATGATAAAGGATTTTGATCACAGTAGGAAGCCATTAGATTTGATAGTATGGGGATAATAAGATCTTCTCTGCCTACTTAAAAGATCGGTTGGTTCAGTGGACAATATGGTTGCAAAGATAGACACTCTTGGGTTGAGGGTGATATTCTTCCCAATGAGAAGCTACTCCAGACCAATTTCCAGGGAAGGGTTTTACTAGTTAACCTTGACTCATGTGGAGTCGTGGACCAGTCTCTGTGGCCTCAGTGATGTGCTGGTAGTTTTCAATGTCCCAGACATGCCCACATATAGTCTGTGAATATAGCAACCCTAGTCCATCAATTGAGGAGTGGGGAGTGTTTTTCCAATGGGAATTATGGGTACACTTAGCAAACCAGGTGGTGGATGCTGGATAGACAAAAGTGAAAGAATCTTCTGTGCCATTATTAATACCCAGGAAGCATAGAGAGCTCATCTCTGTTTGGAATGCCCCAGGATGTCCAGAGTTCCTTCCTCCACCTGGTCAGCACAGTCACTAGATCATGCCAGTGGTGAAGCATTTCTTCCAGGTTTTAAAACATGGTAGTTTCTATCTATGTGGTCCTTGTTCTGCTCACACATGATTCCCCAGACCATTTGAAGAGAAAAGGAACATCTCTTTCAAGTAGTCACAAGCAGTTATTTTCCTTCCCTAAATAACTTGGGTTCATTCTTTTTCTCTTTTGGGATTCCACTGTGATTTGAGTCTTTCCTTGGAGTATGTTGGGCTTCATTAGAGTTTCAAATACTTTGTTTCATGAAAAGAGGGAGATTTCTAGTTTAACAGGAACAACTTTCCTTCTTTTTGTAGTTTAAGTCTGATTTGGCAGAAATAGAGAACAGTATGCAAATGAACCTGTTCCCAGATTCAAGCAAAGAAATCACTAGAAAGCAATTCATGAATGTTCTGGGAGCAGAAAGCAGTTTGTGAAACAGAATGGGACGTTGCTATGAGGAAAATAGTTCTGGGGCCCTCTGGGTTTTCTGTAGGGTTATGATATCCTATAGCTTGTCAGCCTCTTTATTTATTTTATTTTTATGAGAGAGAGAGAGAGAGAGAGAGAGAGAGAGAGAGAGAGAGAGAGAGGGAGAGAGAGAGGGAGAGAGAGAGGGAATGTGTGTGTGTGTGAATTGGCACAGTAGGGCTTCCAGCCACTGCAATCAAACTCCAGACATGTTTACCTCCTTATGCACATGTGTGACCTTGCACATGCATCACCTTGTGCCTCTGACTTACTTGGGATCTGGGGAGTTGAACATGGGTCCTTAGGCTTCACTGGCAAATGCCTTAACTGTTAAGCCATCTCTCCAGCCCTTGTAAGCCTCTTTTTATTTTCAGGAGAAATGTTGGTAAGAAAATCCCTTCTCATACGGAATGATCATGTCACATGGTCTTGTTTTCATCTGGTGAATGGAAACTGGGTATCTATTACATTCAAAACATGAGCAAGACACTGACTAATTACTTAGTAATTAGTCTAGTATGGGAGACAGGCTGAAACATCAACACTGAGAAACAAGTGTAATGAGGATTATAATGAATGAGAATGGGGCTGAGGGGAAAGGGGGATGGATAAAGTAGTGAGTATTTGTGTGCACATGCCCTGTGTCTACTTTCTGGGCAAGGGAGCAGTGTGTGAAAAGACACCAGGGCTTCAGGGAATTTGGTGATGTTAGCTATCATACTGTAGGAGGAAGGGTAAATGTAATAAGGCTGGTTAGAAGCTTGAGTGATAGACATGTCTCAGACAAGAGGGTCTGGAAATGACACGTTCAGTCACTGGGGAATGATAGAGAGCTTCATTCATGGGGAGTGGTGGAATCTTTCTGCTGGTAATGAACTGAGACTGGGTGGACAGAGAAATTCAGAGAGCAAAAGTAGGTCAGGGAGGGGTGAAACGAGATGAGGTAGGGGCTGACTTGAGTCACTGTCACAGAACACCATGGGGAGAGCAACTTGAACCACATACACTCATCACTTACATTTCTGGAGGCTGAAAAGTCCAAGGTCAAGACACTGGTAGCTGCAAGGTTTGGTGAGGACCCACTTCCTGGTTTACAGACCACTGTCCTTGTTTCCTCACTCAGTGAAGAGCTAAGAAAGGAAGCTATCTCTGTCAGGTCTCTTCTTCCAAAGAATAAAGAGCTCAGACCACATTACTTTTTTTTTAAATTAATTTATTTATTTGAGAGCAACAGACACAGAGAGAAAGACAGATAGAGGGAGAGAGAGAGAATGGGCGCACCAGGGCTTCCAGCCACTGCAAAAGAACTCCAGACGCGTGCGCCCCCTTGTGCATCTGGCTAACGTGGGACCTGGGGAACCGAGCCTCGAACCGGGGTCCTTAGGCTTCACAGGCAAGCGCTTAACCGCTAAGCCATCTCTCCAGCCCCCACATTACTTTTTTATCTCCCAAAGGCAATACCCACCTTTTGGTACCACTCCATTGGTAATTAGGCTTCAGCATATAATTCTGAATGGATACAAATATTCACTCACTAGGAATATCCATGGAGATGGAAGGACAAGGGTCAGAGAGACTATTGATAGATGGGGTGGGAATAGTATTTTCAGCCCTTTTAAATTGCTGATTGTGTGAAGTGGAAGGTGGTGTGTTAGATACCACTCCACAGCCCTCTGAGCACTTGACCATTCTCTTCTGAGAGTTTCTACTGGGATTAAAACTCATGTGGTGTGACCACAGCTCCCTGTTGCTGTCTTTGTCTATGAGAATATCAATGGGAGGCTGGAGATATGACTTAGCAGTTAAAGCCTGTGAGGCCTAAGGACCCATGTTCAACTCTCCAGATCCCACATAAGGGAGATGCACAAAGGTGAGGCAAACTCAAGGTTGCACATTCCTACTAGGTGATGCAAGCATCTGGAGTTCAGTGGCAGAGGCTGAGGCCATAGTGTGCCAATTCTTTCTTTCTCTCTAAAATAAAAGCAAACAAAAAAGGGAAGAAAATACTAAGGGATGCTGGGACTCTGCAAGAAAGCTGGGGTGCAACATGGTCAAGCCCTCATTGCACCCAGCCTTTAGATTTCCTTAGACATTGGTCCTCTGGAGCATATTGGCAGCACATGGGCTGCTCAGGCATGGCTCAAACCCCAGTGTAACCCTTGGTTCTGTGTCACCATGTCATCTGGTCACTCTGAACTCTGCTGTCTTTATAGATCCTTCATGAGGATGGAATCCAGTTACACTCAGAGAATGCATGAGTGAGGGTTACACCTGGTCCCTCAGGATCCCCTCAGTTAGGCTCCTTCCTCCCCTTCTGCCTTGGCAAAGTGCTGGATTTATGTTCCTGGGACAGCCGCCTCACTGAAAGGAGCTATAGCTGTGAGATCCTCTTCAGGCCAAGGATAATTTTTTTTTTTTAAGTTTTTGTCTGGGTTCTCCTCATTTTCTGCTTTTCCTTTCTCACTCAAACAGATGAGGACTCTTGCTACAGGTGACAGCTGATATTCAGACAATGACAAGATGCTTATTTGGGACAGAATGTGCTTGGGGATTTTTATCTTTGTTTGCACAGTGTTCATCTCAACGATTCTTCCTGTGTGGGGAGACTGGCAGTGGGTCACAGTGAGCCACTAGGGACTCACATAGCTCCAAGCTCCCACAGAGGGAGAAACAAGCAGTGTTCATCTGGGCTTTGCAGCATCATTCATTCAAACACCTCTCTGTCTCTCTCATGATCCCCATGGCTGCTGGGTTCTGTTTGGCTCCTGTCTAAGTAACCACCTCTTGACTCATCTCCTGAGGCCAGCCTCCCACTCTCCATCCCCTTTGCCTCCTAACTGACAATGGCATCTTAGTACTCATAGTGCTTTGATAATTTATGCTGATTTTATGGGCCAGGCATGATTCTAATCCCTCAGCATGTATGAGATCATATATTCTTTATGACAAGTCCTTGTAAAACAGTTCTGATCATTTCCCTTTAACTTTGCATAGGTCTGAGAGCCCCCGCACCAAACACAAGAGCAAAGTGCCCCATGCTTCCAATGCTGCCTATCACCTTCATGGTTCTACAGTGTAGGAAAGGGGCTGTGGCTAGTCTTCATGGATTCTGTCATATTGTCTGCCACATGGCCCAAATAACTCAAACTCTTCTGAAAATGAACTTACTTTTGAAAATATTTGCATCAATCCTAATAAAACAAATTACAGCTCTTATTGAAATGCACAATGCTACTTACCTTCACTATATGGTAACCATAAACATCAATATAATGCACACAGAGTAAAAGAAAACAGGGTTACAGAATCCCAGCTAGAGACTAGGCTGTCTAGGCTCTGCCTGTGAAGCTCACACTCTTTATGCTAAAAAGAGACCAGGAATAAGCATTAGGGATATCTTAAAAGACTAAGCAATACCAAAGCCAGACTCAATACTTGATGTAACAGTAAAACTGAAATGAGAATTTACAAAGGGATACCTTTCTCATGTACATGATGCTCTTAAATGCTGTGTCCCTCTTCCTCCTGACATCACCACTTGTTCACTGAAGTAGTGCCAGCTAGTGCAAAAACAGCTCTCACCCCGAAGTGACTAAGATAGTTTATTCTGGAGCCACATATGAATGACCTCAAGTACCCCAAGTTCCAACATAGTAACAGTTTCATGAAGATTTCACAATAAGAGAACAAAGGAAGTCATAAATCAAAGCACTTATAAAATACATTGCTGGAGTCCAGGCATAGTGGTGCATGCCTTTAATCCCAGCACTCAGGAGACAGTGGTAGGAGGATTATTGTGAGTTTGAGACCAGCCTGGGACTACAGAGTGAATTCCTGACCAGACCCTTCTCAAAACACACACACACACACACGCACACACACATACACACACACACACACACACACACCACACACACACCAATGAAAACACCAGCAACTTAAAAAAAAATGCATTTTTGGAAACATCAGGCAGGCCAGTGTCAGTGCAACTGGAAGTCTGCTGTAGGCCTTAGACATGATCTGATGATATTCTTAGGGTAGACTCCCAAGGTCTCTTTGTATATTCCCAAAAGGATTTACCCAACAATTACAAATGGGCAATAAGTGACTACTAAGGAAGCTAAAGGTAGTCCAGGGTAATTTGGCTCTGAGCCTGAAACATTACAGCTCTTCACAATCACAGAAGTGCTCATCAGATCCTAGAGAACCTTTACTACAGGTACAGCATTTTCTTGGGAACTTTAGTTCACAACCAGCTATAGTCCAGTTGCCCCTGTCCTATTTGAACATCTGAATCTCTTTCCACTCTGATGTACAGCATCTATCTACTGCAGTCTCTTGGCTCTTCTCTGATACTCTGCCCTGTCTTCACCTTTCTCTGTGGCCAGGGGCCCTCTCTGCCCGACTCTAGTGGCTCACCGCTGTGCATTTCTTCCAGATGTTGCCCAATCTGGAATATTTACCAAACTCCAAACTCCAGTATGCCAATTCCTTTTCTATTCTGATTTAAGCTTACATGTGATCTCCATGTTGGGAGTTTCTGAGGGAGACACTGCTAGTGAGTAATTTGCAGGTGTTTCCATTCAGTCTGTTTGTTCCCCTCTTCTGTAGCAGCTGAGAAACAGGAGGTGCAGTTTACCAGCACACTGTGAACTGGTGAGAATCAGTTCTGTTGGATGAGATGTGTGGACTTGTTGGCTGCATGAATCCTGGAAAGTGTTTTGTTTAGGGCTGGTTGGGAACAAACCCCAGTAAACATGCCCCATCTTTATTCCTATCCTCAAGGTAAGCACCATATCTCCTGTGATGTCTTCATAAACAGCAGCCTTGTGGGGACACAGTAACAGGTGTAGAACTAATTAATCTACACACTGTGTAAGAAGAGGCTGAAAGATGGATGCATCTTGTTAAGAAATCCTGGAGCTCTCAGAACAACTCTAAGGCCATCTACTTTCAAACTCCTTAAATGACAAAAGTCCTCCTTTTTATTGTATTCATGTATTTATGTCTCTGATGTATATATGGGTATATGTAAGTTTGTGTGGGTGTATGTGGCACACATGACTGAATATGTGCTATATGCATGTGAAGGCCAGAGATCAATGTCTAATGTCTTCCTCATTTGTTTCCCACTTTTTTGGGGGTTGAGTAGAATATCTCACTGAGCCTGGAATTCACTGTTTTAGCTAGATTAGCTAGCTCATGGATCCTCTTGTATTCAGCTCCACAATGCTGGGATGACAGACACATGACACTATGCCTGGCTTTTATGTGAGTGCTAGCTATTTAAGTTTGGGTGCATATGACTGAACAGCGGGACACACTGACTGAGCCAGTCCTACCTATGTGATTTTTTATCAATTGCTAACTAGAAGGTGGTTTTTATGCATCCGAACACTCTCAGCAATTTCATTACTGGGCTGCATTTATTTTTGAGTTTTGGGTGGTTCTAAGGCTAAGGGTGGAATGTTTATCCTCCATGTCACACAAGACCTAGAGCATATCATATTTATTATGATCATTATTTGTGATACCCTTGAGAAACTTATTTATTCAAACTCCATGTCTGTCTGCTGTTGCGCCTGGTCCCTTGATCATGGTGGTATGATCTCTGCTATTGATCAAAATGAAATGAGTGGATAAATGAATGAATAACTCTCTAGTAGCAAGATTTACAGAAAGTGGTTTTGATGTCAATTTTGTTTAGCAAGTTTATTAGACTTTGTATCGAGATCAAAAAACAAGGCTGTGTATTTGTTCTATGTTTTGATTTATTTATTTATTTTTGCTTGCTTTGTGCCAACTCATGAAAATTTACATCCTTTTGCTTTCAAAGATGCATAAAAGGAAACAATTGAATGTATTTGGATCTTATGTGGCAGGAATGCACAGACCAGGAAGTAGTTGTTCCTGCTCTCTTTTTTATTAGAAGAGTGGATAGAGAGGCGGAATACAGTTGGCTGTCTGCATCCATGAGTACCACATCCACAGAGTCAGCCAACCTCAGGTTGAAAATAATTTGAACAACAGGTCAATTACATCTGTACTAAACATGTGTGATCTTTGTTTCTCTTCATCGTTCCCTAAATAATACAGTATGTAGGAGTATGGTATCAATTACATGCAAATGCTGTGATATTTTATGTAAGAGGTTGAGCATGTGCAGATTTGGAATCTGTCCTGTGGATGCCACACACATCTGTACTATAACAAATACAGACCCATATTTTTCCTTTGTTGTCATCTGATAGATGCCTGCTTGAGAAGTTGCAAGGATTCTCTCTATATTTGATATTTGACTTTATTTTGAGAAGTCAGGAGGATGAGCCCTTTTGGTGCATTCTTAAATCAAGGGGTTGAGTACATGCCTGTATCTTGTTAGGGGTGGAAATATGAGCTTCCTAAATTCTGATGCATTGGATCCTCTTTAACGAGTTGTGTCCTCATTCTCTGCTGGTTCTCTGTGAAGATAACTGGTACAAAATTCACCCTTAGCCCTGAATACACTTCTCTGTTTCTGTTCCAACCTTTACTCAGTGGTAACACTGTAGAGTTCTAGAGCCATGAAGAAAAGTCCAAGATCAGCTCTGAGTGTCTGCAGAAAGCTAACTTATCTCAGGAGAGCTGGTAGCACAGCACCTGTCCCCCCCCCTACAGGTAGTACTAGAAAGTACCCGGCAGCCTTTCCTGAAGTGAGTGCATCTCTCCTCTTTCCCCTGCTGCTCTGGCACCTCACCATCTTTCTCAAGTGCCATGCTGATTATCTTCAGCCCTTGCTATTCTGGTGCTGTTTCTTGATTCTACTTGTTTTAATTTTTTGCATTTTTCTTCCATTTCAGAATTCCTCTACAATCTGTTTGGCAAAGTTGGGGTTTTCTAGAGCTTTGGAAAGCAGAAAAAAATATGTTCTGAGCTTGTTGGGAGTAGAGAAGTTTAGAAAGACAAGTTGATTGAAGCTCAGAAGGATAAGATGAACATTGTTTTATCTTATCATATGTTTGTGCCCATCATGTACCAGACCTGTCACTATATCTCGGTCTTCACATCATGTCTGTATCATAGTATGGTTATTAATTTATGTTTTTTCAATATGTTCCTCTTTCTTGTTCAACCATCTTTCACTCCTTCTCTAGTCAGAATGCTAGTTCATTGCTTACTGCATTTGGAAGAACGATCACTGACGTCACCTCCTTCCTTCCTAAATTTTGAATTCAGTGTTTTGGTTAAGGAGAAGCATCATGAGGAGAGTATGTGACAACCCTTTGCTAAGCAAGAATTTTCTCCCTTCATTCCATCCTTTTGGATTATGAGTAAAGAGGGCTGAGGGAGAAATCTCAGTACAGAATAGAAATAAGCAGACCACACATCCTGGTTGCATGTAGGAGAGACCATTAAACCACAAGGAAGCACCAGAATGATGACTGTAGGCAGATAGGACCCTGGGCAGCATTTTAAATATCCAGGTGGGAAGTGGAGTATGATGCAGAAGCCACAGGGAGCTGCTGAGGCAGCAGAGAAGACTAACACAGCCATGCTGGCTGCATCATTTACTCACAAACCCATAGCACCATGGCATTGAAGCTCATCTCAGTGTAGTAGAGACTTAGGGTCAGAACTAAAGTTGTTTTAAAGTTATATTATAAAAACATATGGATATGGACAGTATGTAAGAGTATCAAGAATATATATATATATATATATATATATATATATATATATATATACACACACATATATAAAGGATATATATACATATATATATATGTGTGTGTGTGTGTGTGTGTGTGTGTATGTGTGTATATATATGGAGAGAGAGAGAGAGTAAGCATGCCATGTTTGGTTGCTGCCATTCACAATCAGTTTATCATTTCATGACTATGAGGAATATGTGTGTGTGTGTGTGTGTGTGTGTGTGTGTGTAATCTCCCTCTATTTAGTGGTTTTTCCTCCTGACATCTTTTATAGATGCACGTGGCTAGTGACATCATTTAATTATTAGAAATAAAATGAAATGAGAATAAAAAGTAAAATAAAATTTTAGAAATAAAAATAAACATTAGCCCCCATATTACTTGTCATTCTTCCTTATTCTTGTTTCTTTGATCCCTAATATCTGCTTAGCCATCCTGAACTTGTTTCAGTATCTCAGATATGCAAGGCTCTCTCTCATGCACAACTTTCACAGTGCAATATGTTACTTAAGTCTACCACTACCTCTGTAAACCCTTCCACATCCACTACATAGTCATGCAGACCCATATATTTTTTTTCTGGAATAATTTGTACATGTCCTCCAAGTAGGTTTCCATAGATAATTCATTGCATTTTTGGAAACTTCCTTTGACCAGTCTCTTCCAAACTTGACATATCTCCAGCATTTTAAAATTCCTAAGATGTGCTGAGGCTTAATGGGTATTTGGTGACTGAAAGAACACTAGATTGGATCAATTAATAAAATATGAATAGATGAATGGACAAGCGATAAAGGGAAAGGATGTACAGATGCATACATGAAGGAATGGTGTTTGGTGTTTCCTCCTTCCTGCCCCTCATAAGTCAGAAGCATCCTATGCTCCTCAGCTTCTTTGAGCCCAGACAAGCATTTTCTTGTTCTTCAACGCCATGTGAAGGAGATGCATTTGCTTTGTAAAATCAAATCTTATATTGAGCTGCCAAAGGTCAGAGCCAGGAAAGCAAAACCATAAATCACCTCTTTTGTTTTTATACATTAGCACCTGGTCATCTGAATAGGGTCCTTTCACTGAATTGTGGGTATAAGTTGTCTGATTTTACAGGTCTTCCAAGGGCAACAGAAATTATTCATCCATCCATCATCCACCCATCCATTCATTCAGATCTTCATCCATCCTGTCAATTAATCTTTTCAATGAAATTTGATCATTAAGAGAAGGAATTTTGGAATTTTAATAGAATTGAGTTATGTTTGGGTTTGTCAGTGTGGAAACTGCATCTTTGGGACACTTACATATCTTTTCTGCACCTCATCTCCTCTTGTAAATCGTGAGGCTCGTCATTTTAATTCTTAGGGTTGTTCTGAGCATTAAATGAGTTAATAAATGAAAAGCATTTTGTACAGCCTCTGGTTTGGAGTCAATGCTAAATAAATGTTAGCTCCTATTATAAATTCCCTAATATATGAATTCCTCCTTTCATTAAATATTTATTGAATTCCTATTGAATAGCAGACCCTGATCTGGGTAAAATATGCTTCCTCCCTCTTAAGATTTTTCAGTCAGTTGAGCTTGACAGAGATATAAGTCAATAATTAGAAAATTCTCTGACAGATTTAATGGTGCAATATAGAAAGTGGCAAGACGAGGAGAATGACTCGCCCTTTCTGAGGGTAGATTGATGGCATGACTGAGGCTGGCTGAAGAATTCTGGCTTCATTGTGTAGGACAGGTGATGTTGGGATTATGTTTTCCATTATAGTAGAGACTGGAGGATAGAATAAAGATGGGGATTTGCAGAAAATTAAAATAGGGGTAATGTTGCAGAAGAGTAGAGCAGGGCGGGAGCCTGGCACATGTTCAACAGGTCAGGTTTGAATGAAGAAGTCTGTACTAAAGAAGAAGGCAGATACGAGAAGTATGAATATTGGGGGCTCTCTAGTTATTTGCTTCTCATAGAATGGTCTGTGGAGTGGCTTGGTGCTCCATAGGAGCTTGTTGGGCTAAACCCACAATGCATAACCCATATACCTCAACAAGGGGGCGCCAGGGGAAGGGGGTAGGGCATGGATGAGCCCTAACAATGCTAGCAATTTGACTGTATTCACTGAGTACAAAACGAATTAATAAAAAAAAAATTAAAACAAGAAAAAAACTCCTAAGATCCCCCTGACTTCCTGGGTCTACACATCAGGGAGGCCCTCCCCTTGGTGATTATAGAGATACTGGACCTTGAAAAGAACTTCAAATAAACTGTAGGGTTTGGGGACCACCTGTATGTGGGATGAAAGAAAGAACAACTAAGTAGGAATGAGGAAGTCCACAAAACCACACACACACACTGGACTTTACTTCATGAGCAACTGGGGGAGGGTTGCATTCCTCATGTGAATGCTTTTTGTTCCTTGATACTAATTTAGAACTAGCCTTGCAAAAGGGAGACAGATTTGAGGTTTCTCCTTGAACTCCTTGGGGAGATAGCTTGAGAGGGTTCATAGATACACCTCCACCCATCAGGGCAGGTTTCACCTCTTTATCACCATAGCCATAGTGAAGTGTTTATGACCGAGTTATAAATCCCCTGAACATGGATTTCTTACTGGAAGTGCTGACTCAATCTTAACTTTCATGGCACAAATGGTGCCACAATAAAATATATATATCAAAGTTGTGGCGACTATAAAGGTCTTTTAAAATCGGGTTGACATTGCAGTATGTTTCCTTGAGATAAGGTGAGGATTTACGTTCATAAATAGAATTGTGAAGCCCAAGGAGCATAATTGGCTATTTGGGGTGTTAAGATTTGGAAATCTTTTGCCCTTGATCCTTGCTGAATATTTCTTTCTCTTTCTATAGGATGCAATCTTTTTAGTTTTCAATCTATCTGTGTGCACAGAGATGAAGATGTAGGACTGAAGACCCATTTCTAGGTCCCTCTGCAAAGGGCTTCTCAAGACAATTCAATTCAATAAAACATGATGGGGTTTTGTTTGTTTTGTTTTGTTTTGTTTTTTGGGGGGGTTGACTCCTCCTGTATGTTAGACATTTCCCTGTGCATCCAAAATACAAAGTGAACAAGAAATTCTCAGAGAGCCACAACCTAGACTGAGAGGTAGACTTTCCTTCATTCATTTCTTCATTCATTCAACCATTTCTCCATTTACCATTCACTGAGTCTTCACTATGTACCTGGCCATAATCTTAGGGTGTTCAGGTTAGAGTAGTATCCATGAGAAACGTCTTATCCTCAGAGAGTTCATACTCCACAGTTGGACAGGTATTCCGGAAATATGAAATATTATTCTACAGAATAAATACTGGAATAGAGATGTTTCCCTTGGGATCATACTAAAAAGAAACATTTGTTGGGCTGTAGAGATGGCTAAGTGGTTAAGGCACTTTCCTGTGAAGCCTGAGGACCATGTTCAATCTCTCTCAAGATCCCACATAAGCCAGATACACAAAGGTGGTACAAACGCAAGGTCTCATTTGTGCAATAAGTGGCATAGGTGTCTGGAATTTGATTGCAGTGGCTAAGGCCCTGGCCTGACCTTTCACTCTCTCTCTCATGTGCTCTTTCTCTTTCTCTAAAAAAAGAAGCATCTGCCTAAGAAAATCAATAAGTGAGACTACAGAGAAGCCACTAGATTTGTATGTTAATGATAACAGTAATTTTTTTCCTTCCAAAGTTTCAGTTAATCTGTGGGCAACAATGATGTAAAAATATTAAATGGAAGGTTGGAGAGATGGCTTAGCAGTTGAGACACTTGCCTGCAAAGCCTAATGACCCGGGTTCTAGTCCCCAGTTCTCATGTAAAAGCCAGATGCACAAGTGTCACATGCATCTGGAGTTTTCAGTGGCTGGAGGTCATGGCATGCCTGTTCTCTGTGTCTGTCTCTGTTCTCTATCTCATTCTACTTGCAAATAAATAAGTTAAGAAATAAAAATATATTAAGGGGGAAATTCAAGAAATGCATGACTTTTCATTTTAAATTTGACACTCTTATGAGTAGTGTGAAAAGATCTGGTATTGCTCAGCTCATCCTGCCTGGATGGAAACCACCCCTTTCACAGCATGTCTCCTGTGTGTTTACTGCATTCCTGCTAGTCATTCAGGTTTTTGATCCTATCCAGTTTGGTCCTATCCACTGTGGATGAGCAAGCGTTTGGAGGTGTGAATATATAAGTCCAGTTATGTGCCTGTGTGAATGGTATCTAAGAAATATATTTGGAGATAGATCCAGAATTAAGTAGATGTCTAGTGAATGAACTGCCAGAGAAGAAGGGTAAGATGTCTGTCTCAGTGATAGCTATACTAGTGATGAGAGAGGTGGGCATAGCCAAACTCAGTGGAAGGATAGAAAGTTACACTCAGAAGCAGATTCTATGTGCTCTCAGAAGGGAAGTGAGGTGAACGCGTGGTGATGGAGAAGTGAGACATTGGGGTGGGAGGTGGAAGATGTTGAATGCATTAGTTTCCCAGATTAGACATCACATTGGCCTTGACATGCCAGCCACTTCTTTTGGAACTTAATGAATCTCTTCCTGGCCTATATTTGAAAGGTGTCATCACACATAGGTATAAGGAATGCTGACACTTCATCAGTGACCCAAGCCTTCAGCTGCCTGTCATAGCTGGGTAACACAAAGCACACAGAGAGAAGTTAACACAGAGAAGGGCCTGGAGATACCCTTATCCTAGCAGTCAATATTTACACTCCTCAAAGTGCTTGATTAGGATCGCTCCATCAGCACGCAGGCCCCTTGGAATGCTCACAGTGTACATGCTCTGCATTACAAAGTATGTATTTTTAATATCGATCTCTCAAAATCCAACAGGTCTCATTGATTTTCATGGGACCTGGAAGAAAGACTGTGATAAACCAAAGACTCTACAGCTTCATCAACCCAAAGAACATGACTTATTTTCTTTTTCCTTGAACTTTCCGTGGCTTCCTGGGAGATAACTTATTTTTATTTTCCTCTTTATTTCTTTATTTTGTATCAGCCTGTATTAAAGTCCTATAAATAACCTTACAGACACACGAAACAGATTCATTTAATTTTCCTTTCGTTATCCTAAGTCGGAACAGATGTGTGTCTGTGATAGAAATGGGGAGGAGGAGGATGAATCATAGGTGTGGGGAGTGAGATGAGCTGCCTGCTGGCATCCACAGTAGAATATCTGATTTTCTGGGTTGGCAAACACTGTGAACTCAGCCTGGCAGGGTCTGCATAGACCTAAACATCTGCCACAGCTGGGTCTCTAGGAAGCTAAGATAACAAATAACAGGCAGGGAAGGGTCATGTTCATAGAATGATGTGTTTTGTAGCATCTTCTATCCAATTGCTTAGGTTATTCTCTGATGCCTCTTTTGTGTGTTCTTTATGCATGTGTGTGTGCATGTTTTGTATATGTGTGAATGCATGTGGAATTCAGAAGTCCAGGTGTGGTGTCTTCTTTAGTCATCCTCCGCCTTATTCTTTGAGACAGATCTCTCACTAAACCTAAAGCTCACTAACTAAACTAGCTAGCTAGCAAGGCCCATGGAGTCCTGGTCTCTGTCTCTTTAATGCTGAGATTACAGGAACATTCCACGATGGCCAGCATTTTAGTGGATAGTCGGGATCTAAACTCATGTCTTCATGCTTGTACATCAAGTACGTTACTCACTGAGCCATCTCCCCAGCTGGATGCTTATTTTTCTGGTTTATTTTATTTATTTATTCGAGAGTGACAGGCAGAGAGAGAAAGAGGGGGAGAAAGAAGGGGGGAGGGAGAGAATGAGCTCTCCAAGGCCTCCAGCCAGTGCAAACGAACTCCAGATGCGTGCACCCCCTTGTGCATCTGGCTAATGTGGGTCCTGGAGCATTGAGCCTCAAACTGAGGTCCTTAGGCTTCACAGGCAAGTGCTTAACCACTAAGCGATCTCTCCAGCCCTGGATGCTTAATTTTTTTACATTTTTAAAAGATAAGGTGAGTGAGCAGGCAGGAGGTCTGAGATCAGAAATTTAGCTTTAGTAGTTTGAGCATTGGCTGTGTGCCCAACCCTGTGCTGGAAGCTTGGGCTGCAAGAGTCATTCTGCAGAGCCCCATGGACAAGCAATGTCACCATAAGAAGAGATATGGTGTTCTTTAAAATTGCCAGTGAGGAATTGTTGAGTGCCACATTACAGGCTGGTACATTCTGGCTAGGAAATCAGGAATGAGCCAATATTGAGGACATGCCTTAAAGTTCAAGTGCAGAAGTACGGAAAGCTTTGAGTGTCCTGGAGGTACATGTTACCTGTCATGGAACAGGATGATATTCAGATTGTCACTGAAGTGGTAGGACTCCTGGCACAGGTGAGATAACAAGATGTGCCAAGCAGGCCTTTGAAGAATTCAGGAGGGCTAACCAGGACCCGTAGAAATCTGGGAAGGCAATTGGAGTACCTCGGTTGAAAGGAATAAGGCTAACTCTAAGACAGATACTCATGTGGCTGATGGGATGAAGTGGTAGAGAT
Organism: Jaculus jaculus; assembly: GCF_020740685.1. Lineage (NCBI taxonomy): Eukaryota > Metazoa > Chordata > Mammalia > Rodentia > Dipodidae > Jaculus > Jaculus jaculus. Next base: position 54,426,330 of record NC_059113.1, on the reverse strand, counting down.
ACTGAGGTGAGTGAGTTGCTGAGGGGCAGAGCCTGAGGGTCTGCACAGGCATCCTGTCCAGAGGATGATGGCATGGTCCTCCCCTTCATTAGGGGGTGAATTAGTCGTGTACCCCAAACTGCAATGTGCATAGGAGTTGTCAGGATGTTTTCATCATGTAGTTTTAGACCTGGTGGTTATATATTTCCAACATGCTTCCAGGAAGTCTTTTGAGAGGAGACCTGGCTGGGAGGCTTTAGGGGACATAGCCTGCCATGAACAGATGGGCGTATGTCACCTGAAAAGTAAGTAACCTGGATAAATGCTTAAATGACAGTCAGTGTATTTGCAAATTTTACCCATTGTATCTCCTCTAACATTCCTGACACTGCCCACTGGCCTGTATCATGAGGCCTTTGAACAGAAGTGAAAAATTAGGCAAAGTGGCCTCCTCATTTTACCAGGTCCTTTCCTTATAAAGAACAGTATAGTTCAGATATCTGGATTTCAGATAATGACCACCATGGAACCATTAGTCAGTCATAGCTGCTGTAGCCTTAGTCTTTAACTTAACTCTTCTATGGTGGAATACTGAGACTTGGGGCCATCATTTACGTACTCTTACAGATTTCATGTAAATGAAAGGGTGAAAGCCATGCAAAGTATTTTGTGTATAGCTTATATTATAGGAGTTTTGGCTATTGCACAGGTAAAGAGTTAGGTAATAAATGCTTTAGCCTTTGAGGGTCATGAGGTCACTGGCACAGCTCCTCAGCTCAGCTGTTTTGATGGGAAGACAGAATAGGCAATAAGAAAATGAGTGGATGAGGCTGTTTCCAAGTAAAATTTCATTCATAAGAAGAGTTGGCAGATCATGATTGCCCATGGGCCTTAGTCACCAAGTTTCTATTAAGTAGCATTCTGCTTTAGTTTTCACCAAGACCACACTGCCAGAGATGCAGTGATATAGCCCATGGATGGCAGAAAAGCTCTCCACTACAGATACAGCTTGGTGAGTGTCAAATGACTCTTGGGCCCTGCCCAGTTGGAACAGCCTATCTCACCAAAATGGAGAATAAAACAAAATAATTGCAGGTAGCTTAATGCTTAGTAATATTGGCCTCTTTCATAATGGAGCTGTTACGGGCCAATGAACAATTCTGTCACTGTAATCTATTGTATTGAGAAATATGAAGACGTTCCCTTGGAGGCTCAGAAATTACAGACTGAATCTCTCAGAGGCAGAGTCCACAGATAAATGTTATTAGTCAAGGAAAGCTGCTGCATCCTGGGTGATTCACGTTCCAGATAGCAGCTTCAAGAATCACAAAAGCAGCCTCCAGAGGATGACTGCCTGTCCCACTTATTCAGAGGTGCAGTTCTCTGTGGTGGGTATTCAAGTAGGTGGAAACTGGGGTCCGGCCACCTAGGTTTTGCCTTTGTCCCCATCTCTTGTTCCACAGTCCCTGGCAGAGGGCAGGGCACTGTGGGTGTTCATGTTGTTTAGTTTCCCTGTGCGTTTTTATTCATCTTGATGTCCCTAGGGCTTAGTCTATAGAAGGATTCAATGAATACATGGAATGATTAATTAAGAAAGTGAATGAATGATGCGAGACATAACCAGAATATTTCAGGCAGCTCAAAAAGATGGGGCTCAAGAAAAGTGAGCCTTTTAGAAAGAAGTGGCGTGAAGGCTTTAAGGCAGCTATTGATTTTGAAAGTCTCATGTTCATCCAGGAAAGAAAGTATTCAATGGACAAAGGAGGTAACTTTGGGGAGTCAGTCCTGACTGTACTATCTCTTGTGAGGCTTCATTTTATTTTCTGGTTTTGCTCTATTGTTCTTTGTGGTGCTCAGTAAGAATTTCTGAAATGTTCTGTGTCTACTTCCTATCTGACCATCTTTGATTTGCAATTACAGAAGCCTGGCAAGGTTTTTAGCTTTTCCATAGGATCTGGGGAGAACTGAACTTGGTTACTCAGGCTTGAGCAGAGAGTGCTATATCCACTGAGCCATCTTCTCTGTCCTAAAATGTCATTCTTTCCAGATGGTTTAGCAGGAGCTCCCCACAACCCACCCGTCATACCTACTGATAAAGTGCCTCAGGTTACCCTGTCCATTGACCACCTCCCTCCTCAGAATATCTCCTCCAGCAAAGGGAGGAATTGGGTGTATTTTCCTGAGTACTGTGTCCCACTGCTGATCCCTGTACCCATGCAGTGAGCTCCAGCTGAATTCTGACAGGAGGTTCTACTTAATTCTGTGCAGTGTGGGCTGATAGTGCAGATGATGTAGATGTGCCCCTGGCTTCGGATTGATGCTGAGCTCAATGATCTGGAGAAAGACATAGCATTTCCATCTGCATGGACTGGAGAGCATGGATGGATAGCCGGTGCATTGGTTCAGCCATAATACATTGGGTGTGTACTATGTGTCAATTCTGTTTCCATGCAGCAATACAGAGTGGAATAAAACATCATCCTCAGGCTTGGAAAATGTCTTAGCAGTTAAGGCTTTTGGCTGTGAAGCCTAAGGACCTGGTTTAATTCCCCAGGACCTACGTAAGCCAGATACACAGGGGTCACATGCGTCTGGAGTTGGTTTGAAGTGGCTGCAGGCCCTGGTATGTCCATTCTCTCTGAATCTTCCCCTCTCTCTCTCAAAAAATAAAAAAAAAACAAAGAAATGAAATATCAAAAACCATTATCCTCTCCAAGGTCAAGATCAGAAGGTAGAGAGAAAGACAGACACACAGAGACAGTACATCATCTATGAGGAGAAGTCTGTTTAGGGTACTCTAGGAGCAGGTAAGTGTTGTTGCTGTTTGTAGGGCTTCTATAACAGAGCATTCAGAGTCTGGTGTATAAATGGCACCCCTCAGGTCTGGCTGAAAGACAAATTCTGATTGGTTATGTTCAGGGAAGGGGCCTGAAATTCTATTTTTTTTTCTAGTAAATCCTAAGGTGATGCTGATATCATTGCTTTTTTATTTGGTCTGAATATCTCTTTAAAATTAATATGTTGATCTAACCTAAGAAGAGATGGTATTAAGAGGTGGGGCCTTTGGGAGGTCATTAGGTCATGATGGCAGAGTGCTCATGAAGGGGATGGTGCCCTTGTGAAAGGGGCCCTGGACAGCTTGTTTGCACCTTCCACCACATGGGGTAGCAAGATAAAACCATGGCTGAAGCAGAACCCTCACTTACCTAGCATGGAGGCTGCATGCCTGATCTTGGATTTTAGCCTCCAGAACTATGGAGATTCAAAGTGTTGTTTATAAGCCATTTTGTTATAACAGCCTGAGTGGACTAAGACAGCTCATGAACTCTGCTTAGAGTGGGAAAGATTTTTCAGAATGTAATATGGAAAGACCTTGGGGATCAAGAGAATTTTGCCTGGTGTGAAGGAAAGAAAAGAGGTATCAGGGTGAGAGAAAATGGAACTCAAAGGCATGGTGTGTGTGCGCGCGCGCGCGTGTGTGTGTGTTTCATGAATATGAGCACAGGTGTGTATGAATAGTGTTTGAGTATGTGTAGAGGTGGGATACATGTTGTGAATTGTGTATGGGGTACATATAGATGTGGGGTGTATGCATGTGAGAATATATGTTTGGTATGTGTGTCTATGTGGGTAGGGCTGTGTGCAAATATGTTTGCATTGTGGACATGTATATTGTGCACTTTTGTATGGGTATGTTTTTGCATGTGTGTATAGGTTATATGTGTGATGTGTGTGTCTATGGGTATATATTTGTGTGTGTGTTTGAGTATGTTTGTGTTTGGGGGTATATGTTTGTATGTGTATGTTTGCATATATGGGTATATAAGTTTGAGTGACAGGTGTGTGGTGTCTTTATGTATGGGCTTGTGCTATGTGCATGCATGTTCTATGTGTTTGGTATGTACATGTACTTGGTAGACGTATATAGTGTGTATGTATGTGGTGTGTACTATGTGTATGGATGTGTGTGATATCTATGCACTTAGGAGTTTATATGTGTAATGCATGTGCATATAAACAGTGTGCCTGGGAGTTGTGTGTGGGAGACACTGGGCTGCCAGCCAGCTGCAGAGATCTGGCATGCTGTGCTCTCAGAACCAGGTTATGAGGATGGAAGGACAGTGGGTATTGGTGGGAAAATCCATGACATTGTACTGGGAGATTCCATCCATTCCATGGAGACAGACAGACATTACAGGCTGGTGGATTCAGTTTCAAGAAGATCATTATATTTATAGGCTGACAGTAATTTGCTTTTCAAAAGATCAAATTCAAAAACAAAACCAAATATCTTCCCTCAAAAGCAAGGATTCTCAACCTTGGCTGTTGACTCTTTAGTCAGGCACTTGTCAGTGCCTGGCCAGCCTGGGCATATCAGCAGGCTCAGTAACCCCTGGAACCCCTGGACGTAACAAGCTGCCTCTCCCATCCCGACCATGGCAAGCAAAATGACTTGTGCATTGCTGAGTGGATGCTGGGGTGCAGAACAGCCTGTGGTTGAAAATCATTGCTCTTCACCTCGAAATGCTTCTCTCTTATTTGTATTCCCCTCATGGAGGCTCATGCCCTTCAAATATTCAGTAGCATCCCCCTCCCCCCAGGCCCCCTGAGTAGATTCCAGCAAGGAGCCTCATCTCAGAGCCAGATCGATCTGCTCTGCCACTTGGAAGCAGCAGAGTGGCGGCCCTGGCCTGGAGCAGGAAGCAGACTCAACTTCTTACACATTCTGCTTTTAAAATAAGAAAATCACTTGCTTCTTCCTCATTTCTTGGCTCTTTGCCCCTTCCTGACGAAGGAGTTGCTGAGGAAAATACAGTCCTTTATATCTGTGTGTGCATTTGTATTTCTAAACACACTTTGAGGGTAAAACCATACCAGAAGAAACTTCCACACAGCATAGTGGGCTTCTACTAGTTTTCTGTCCATCATCTTACCAGATCAGATGACTGACTTTTAACGTGGCATGAGCTGATGTCTCTCAGCCTTTCTATCTTTAATCTTTTCTGGTGATTTTGCATTAGCAAAGAATGACAGACAGGAGCTATTGCTGTGGAAATATGAATAGCAGGTCACCACTGTCATAGAATAGTGACAGTGCTACCCCATGGCCATGGCACTCAGCAAGGGTCTTATAGTGACCAAGAAAGTGAGAAAGTCAGTGCTTCACCAAACATACCAAGTTCACGGTGGACATAATTCAGGAGATGTAGGGCTTTTCACCTTACTAGTCATGGAGCTCTGCAAGGTCTTCAAAGACATAGCGACACTCAAATTCATAGAAAAGAGGATAGGGACACACATATGTGACAACATGAAGCAGGAGGAACTGAGAAACTTGCTAGTTGCCATGAGGAAAGCATTAGCCAAGAGAGATTGAGTCTGTCCCCAACTTTCCCCTCCCTCAATAAATCTTTCTACAGCGCACACACGCACACACACACAAACATGCATGCATGTGGAGGTAGAGAGAGAGAGAGAGAGAGAGACAGAGAGAGAGACAGAGAGAGAGACAGAGAGAGAGACAGAGAGAGGACAATAAAAGCTTATATTTTGGCAATTATTGTTGTTTTAGGAATGTAGTCAGGGATGCAGGATGGGATTATAGTTGAATACCATGGGCTTCAGCTTAAGAGACTTGGTTCCAACACTCAGAAGTCTTGGGCAAGAGAATCCTAAGTTTGAAATTAGTCTGGGCTAAATAGCGAGACCCTGTTTCTAAAATAGCAACAAAGAAATTTCCCAAAGTCTTGGGTTTGAGTCCTGAGTTCCATTATCAAGGTTGGTTAACCTATTCAGTTTCTGCAAGCCTCAGTTCTGCAGTTTGTTTGGAAAAGCAGGTTGTTTGAGGCATAGTTTAAACTTGGAACCCCTCTGGGCTCAGCTGGGTGCCTGGCCAGGAGTGAGAGAGAAGATTAATCAGTTTGTTAGCTTTGAAGGCAAACTTCATGGTGTTTCTTGACTTGATTGTGGTAGAAGAGAACAGAAACAGTTGTCTATTACCTGTCTGTGATATGCTAGGCAACCCCAAGGGTGTGACCAGTGGATAGGAGGCATGGAGATGCTTCACAGCTGCCCTGGTACCACACAGCTAATATACACAGAGAAAAATTAAAATCTAGATTACTTCTGCCTCTAAAGGCCATGTTACTGACAACATAATGCTGATGTTTTGGATAGGACCATGCAGTTTGAAGCCAGAAGCCGCTGGGGAGTTGCCAGGATGTACTTCCACATGAAATTAGAAACTTACAGGTGTCTGATTACTTCCTTTGTTGTCTTGTATTCTTTGAAATGTGGCTGTTACTTCTTTCCTCCCATCAAGTGTTACTCATGTGCTTGTGGGGAGGCTACTTAGCCCTGTGTTAGCCTCTGTACATCACTGAAAAGACCTAATGGTTCCTCTGTGTAAGAATCATATCAGCTGTTAACTGCATGCTGCCAAGCTGGTTCTGGTACATACATAGCTGGGTCTCAGCAAACATTCATACTGTTATCACTCCTCCCAAAAAGACCAGAAGTGAAATGGATAGAGGAGTCAGGAAGCAAGTGATGTTTTATGTTTTGGGGCTAAACTTGAGCTTCCTCCTACTAACCACATTGATAGAAGTGCTAGGTGTCTACTATTATTGCATACTTTTGCTTTGACATTTGTTGTAGTGTGGACTTGATGTGGGAAATTATTAAGCTTGGGGAGAAGATAGAGCTTCTGTAATCTGCAACTCTTTCTGGTTGCTAGCAAGACCTTCAAGCAATAAACTTCACCTTTATTGACAAACTTTAGCTGCCTTTCAAAAAATAATACAAACAGGTAAGGAACAGAAACTTGTTCAGGGCCAAACAGCTTTTGCTCCAGGCCATATATCTATTGATTCCTCCCTGCCGTGCTCATTTTAAGATCTTCAAATCTTATTATGATTAGGCTGAAGCACCTTTTTGAGGCAGAATGGGTAGGGGCATTGCTTGTGGGCCTAAGTCCTGGCATTGACTTTTGTGTTTCCTGTCTATAGACGCCTAACTAGAGCAATTCAAAGTCAACACACATTTGTTAGAATTATACTCCATACCAGGTGCTGGAGGTATAAATATTAAAGATGTAATAAAATGCTACCTCATGCTTTTATTTGATCTGTCAAATAATGTGCACAAAAGAAGGATGCATCTCATTATCTCCATGTTCCTGATAAGCAACTGACCCTCTGCATATTATAAAGCAGATGTCATTCATTCAGCCACTCATTTTGCCAATGCTTACTGAATATTTAATGTATGACAGGCACCAAGTATCCAGTGATGGACTCCACAGTCATAGAACAGTGGACATGTGGAGTTAACAGGGTATGTAATGATGAATGGTCCCACACTGTTCAGCACAGTGCATAGAATTAACACTTAGAGGGAGTGTATGGAGGAGTATATGACAAGAGCAGTTTCTGTGGGAGCTGGTGATACTGTTATTGGTTTTCTCTCCCCCCCCCCTTCTCTTTCTCTCTGTCTCTCTCTTTCTCTCTCCCTCTTCTTGTGTTTCAAGGTTCTTGGCTTCCTAAAGAATTAAAGAAAGGCACACAAAAGTAGTTAAACAACAAGAAACTTTGTTAAGAGCAAAGTGAGAATGTTTAAAGATACTGGAAAGTGGTCTGGAATTTCTCTTTATAGGATTTTTTAGGAGAGGATGAATGAGTGGCTAGGGGTGTAGTTTTGGTGGTCCTCTGAATTGATAGGTTTGGGTTATATGTTTTCTCTATTGGTCATGTTCCTTTCCATGATGTATCTGATTTTAATCAAATACATATCCAATTATACCTAGGCATAAGATGGTAAGTAGGGATTTTTCTTTGTGTTACTGCACATGTATGCATACCCAGTCTGGTGCCAGTTGGATGGCCTCCTTCTGTTTCAGCCCTGGATCTATGAATGGGTTCAGGTCATGAAAACTGGGTACTGAAGGGAGGAGAAAATTAAGTGATTGTGTGGATCAGGGTGGACATGTAGTTTGATACAGGTGTATATGTGGGAGTGGGCCCCAGTTTCCCAACAGGTTGTAAGGTGCATTTCTTAGAAGAAGGGGTGCATATAGCTGAAGTCAAACAGTGTTCCCAGTGGCTGATGTATTTTCTATTCTTGTCTGCTATGGTGGTTTTATCCAGGTGTGCTCAATAAACTTAGGTGTTCTGAATGCTAGGTTCCCTGCTGATGAAGATTTGTGAATTAATGCCTCCTGGAGGGAGTGTATTGTTGGGGGTGGGCTTATGGGTGTTATAGCCAGCTCCCCCTTTGCTAGTGCCTGGCACACTCTCCTGTTCCTGTTGTCCACCTGACCTTGGCCAGGAAGTGATGTCCACCCTCTGCTCATGCCATCGTTTTCCTCTGCTATCATGGAGCTTCCACTCAAGCCTGTAAGCCAAAATAAACTTCTTTTATCCCACAAGTTTCTCTTGGCTGGGTGATTTCTACCAGCAATGCAAACATGACTGCAACAGTAAAGGGGCATTGAGGAGTGGGATTGATGCTAGACACCTGACTGTGTGGGTTTGGCCTTTTGGAGCTGATTTTCAAAAACAATGTGGTTAGATTTGAAACCTTGGCCTAAGAGACACCTTGCACTGTTGTAAATACAGCTTGATGGACTATTCTGGTCAGAGTTGAAAGGTCTGAATTCAGTAAGAACTATTGACTGTGAGGTTTGGCTTATGAGGGTGAGAAAGAACTTTGGACTGGGATAGGAGCAGTTTGTGTGAGAGCCTGCTGTTATTTCCATGTTCTGAGAAGTTGTGCAAAATTTCTTTGTGTAGAAATGAACTGGTGTGAGCAGAGGGATATGGTACAGGAAAAAAAAAAAAGAAAATCTTTGGGTGAACTGTTGCCCATTCAGCTGCAATTGAAAGATTACAACCTTTGAGATTGGGCCAGTTGACCTGCATTAGGGAGCAGGAAGAATGTAGACTCCTTTGAAGGGGCCTGAGTGCTTAAGGCGTGTCCTATTCTACAAAGTCTGCTTTATTCCCCCCTGGATTAACAAATTGGCACCCTACTTGGTATTGTGGAGTATAAGAAAAGCAGGAAATAGAAGGTCATTGAGTTTGCAGTATGGTCTTATGTTTTGGAAATGGCCATAGGCAGTGTGAAGCAGCTTTGCTGGATGCCTGCATAGAGACTCCATAGGGCCATGAGGATGAACCGTGGATTGCAGTGGCAACCCAGTGAAGATACAGAGTGAAGATACAGGACTACGAGACAGCTGCCAAGGAGAACTGCCTGCCATAGATGAAGTTTTCCAGGACTGTGAATAGCCTAGCTGGAGGGTCTGAATTGGAATACCAGAGACTTCTTACTGGTTACAATTATCAGACTTAGAAATATGTCTTTGACTAGAGTTGTTGAACTTGGAGCTACAGAGTTGATGTTTACCCTGTTTTAATCTTGTATTGGTTGAGTATTTCTTTGCTATGCCCACTGCCATCTCTTGCAGTGTAAGTGTTTATTCTGTGTCATTGTGGGTTTGGGGAGGTTGTTATTATGGCTCAGTTAAAAGGCCTTGAATTATGGGGATCTATGAACATCATTGGGATTGATAAAAACTATCAGGACTTAAAGTTGGATGAATGTATTGCATTTTATATCATTATATGTTTATCAGTTTATGGGGTCAGAGGTGGAATGTGGTGATTTGATTCAGGTGTCCCCCATGAACTTAGGGGTTCTGAATGCTAGGTCCCCAGCTGATGAAGATTTGGGAATTAACACCTCCTGGAGGGAGTGTCATGTTGAGGGTGGGCTTATGGGTATTATAGCTGGCTTCCCCTTTGTTAGTGTTTAGCACACTCTCCTGTTCCTGTTGTCTACCTGATGTTGGCCAGGAAGTTATGTCCACCCTCTGCTCATGCCATTGTTTTCCTCTTCCATTATGGAGCTTCCTCTCGAGCTTGTAAGCCCAAATAAACCTCTTCTTTTCCCACAAGCTTCTCTTGGTTGGGTGATTTCTACCAGCAATGCGAACCTGACTGTAATACCTGCCGACATATAGCTGATGGAAATGGTATTGGGTGGAAATCTGAAAAGTCAGGTCAGTTTGGTAAAGAATGACACAGGGGCCTAATAGAAGGAAGGGTAGAATTGAATGCTGAAATGCCAGTTTAGAGAGTCCATAGCATGCTTTACAGGGAGGAAGGTTCATGAAGAGGCTGGGTTAGAAGTTTCCATTCCAACTACCTGCAGGGTTCCGGCAGGTGTTATGTTTCTATGAACTAACTAAAGAAGGCAGGAAGTGGCTGCATGTATGGTCCTCCTCTTGCATCTATCCCTGTGTAAGAATAGTGGCTCCATGGTGTTATGATCTGAACCTGAAATGCCACTTCCAGGCTTATGTTTTGAGTCCTTAGTGTCTAGCCTGTGGCCATATTTTGAAGATCATGGAGCTTTGAAGAATCAGGGATTAGCTAACAGAAGCAGATTACAAGGATTTAGGTCTTTGGAGGTCTCTACCTCCTGTCCAAATCACAGGAATACAACTTTCTGGCAATAATGTTGGAGCCACTCCCACTGCTATGCCTTCTCCATCATGATAGGCTGAAAACTCTGAAATCACTGAGTCTAAATAAATCCTTCCTCATTTAAGTTGTTTCTTCAGGTATTCTCTCACAGTGATGGGCAAAGTAACAACACTTTTGTATTTTTTTAAAAATAATATTTATTTTTATTTATTTGACAGAAAAAGAGGGAGAGAGAGAGAATGGGTGTGCCAGGGCCTCCAGCCACTGCAAACAAACTCCAGATGTGTGAGCCCCCTTGTGCATCTTTCTAATGTGGGTCCTGGGGAATTGAAGTTGGGTCTTTTGGCTTTGCAGGCTAATGCCTTAACCACTAAGTCATCCCTCCAACCCACAATAGCACTTTTTAACTGGCCTTTTTAAATGTTTTCTAAGAATTTTTCTGTTGCGAAAGTTTGGTACTACATTTCAACAGTTATAGGAAGTAAGTGGCGAAGACAGGCCTGCTGGGTGTGGGGAGGAGACATCACACATTGTGTTTTGTTATATTAAGTTTGAAATGCTGACAAGACACCCAAATGGAGTCAATGATGAAGTAGTTATATGCATTTGTCTGAAGCCAGACAGTAGGTTAACTTAGGGAATCTCTCACAGTAATTGGGATTGTAAGTCATGGAACTTGATGGACTCTCTCAAGGAGATAATGTGTGAAGAGAGGAGGTCCAAGACTGAACCTCGGGCATTCCAAGATGGCAACAGTAGGAGGACTCTGGCTTGGAGGTTGAGACAGAGTGGATGAATGCTCTTGGGGACAATTAGGAGAGATGGTGCTCCCCAAACCAAAAGAACAACAGTGCTCAGAGAGATGGAGAGTTCTAATGTATGAGGATACTGGAAGGATGTGGAATCTGATTGGGCCTTCAGTGTGTTCAATGTTTCTGGAGATGTGGCATGAGAAAATCCATCTTTGAGAGGCTGCAGTGGTTGAGTAGGAGAAGAATTCAACCTGTAAGCAAGTCTGTCAAAAAGTTGGAGCACACAGGGGACAAGAAATACCTAGTGATTCCTCCTTAAGTCTCCAGTGAAGCCATGGGCTATGAAAGCAGAGCATGAGGAACTGAGGCCAAAGAAGCCTGCACCTTTATTTATTTATTTATTTTTTTACTCCACTACCTTTGATTTCTCATGAAGCCTATGCTTTATTTGTTGTTGTTGTTTGTTTATTTTCGAGGTAGGTCTTATTAGCTTAAGCTGGATTTGAACACTAGATAGACTTTTAACTTTTGATCTCCTGCCTCTACCTTCAGGGTGCTGGGGTTGCAAGTGTGTACCATCACACCTAGTTTTTTGCAGTACTGAGGATTAAACCTAGTGCTTTGTGCATGCTTGCTATAAACTGAGCCACAGTGCAAGCTCAAAGGACCATTGTTGCAGTCCGGTTTGCATTGCTGTTAGAAATCACCCAACCAAGAGTAGCTTCTGGGAAAAAGAGATTTATGTTGGCTTACAGGCTCGAGGGAAAACTTCACGATGGCAGGGGAAAACGATGGCATGAGCAGAGGGTGGACATCACCCCCTGGCCAACATAAGATGGACCACAGCAACAGTAGGGTGTGCCAAACACTGGCATGGGGAAACTGGCTATAAAGCCCATAAGCCCACCCCCAACAATACACTCCCTCCAGGAGGCATTAATTCCCAAATCTCCATCAGCTGGGAACCTAGCATTCAGAACACCTAAGTTTATGGGGGACACCTGAATCAAACCACCACAACCATATACATATAGTTTAATGTCATTGCACATATGTTTCTTCTCATTTCTATTACTTTATCTGTCTCTGAGCCCCCATCAAATCATATCTTGACTTTTGTCATTGAACTTATTCCCTGCCTCTAAGTTTGCCTCCTTTAACATGATCATTCAGTTGAACAGCCACACTCATCTCTTTCAGCAAGTTACACTGTGTCATGCTGTCTTGAAAACTAAGCTGTAGTTTTCTACATATAAGCCATGGTTTTATCACACCAGATATGGAACATGGCTCCTCATTGAGTTCACTTGGTAGCACACTGGCTTTCTTCAGGCTTCAAAGACACTGGTCATTATGCTGCTCCCGAAATGCACCAGCCCTCCTTGACCACTTCATGTCTCTGCACATGGAATGTTTGACTGTCAATTTCTATGACCCTTGCACATTCACTTTCCTTAGTTCTTATATATAGCTGTTTTTCTAGGCTACAATATCTAAAATCATAGCCCTTACTTCTCCTAACACATTCTATCCAAGATACCTAATAGAAGACAATGATACTGCACCTTCTTATGTTTGCTATATATACCCATTTCCATGTAAGCTTTCTAGGAGTAGAGGGCTTTGTGGCTTGTGTTTACTACTTTATCATCAATACTTATGGAAGTACCTGGTGCTCACAACTCAACTAGAGAATGGTAAAAGTTCTATTTCCAACATTGTTCATAGTTCAGTACCAAGTTAGTTACTGTATCTTGGAATTCCATGTTCATTATTCTCAGGAGAAGATGGTTCTCTTTATACTGCTCACCACCAGAAAGCTATGGATCAGAGGATTTTAATAGTCTTTCCTGGCTTAAAAAGATAGAAGTCACAATTCAAGGTTTTGAATTCAATACTAAGTTGAGATGATGTTGGGCCTGTGTTGGCTGTGATGATCCATTCCCCACCCTCAGGGCAGGAAGAACGCAAGGACACATGGGCATGGAAGGAAGACAAGAACAGAAGTACTTCCCCTTCCAGCGATTCAAGGCGTGTTCAACAGACAGAACCATGAACAATACAGTTTTCCTGTTACCTCATTGACAGGTCAGCTTTTTGTAACTAACCTAGTACATTGTCAACTCAGTGAAGCTCATGGTTTTGCATCTATTATCCCAGAGACTGCAGATTTCTTTCTCTCTACTGAGTTTTGACTCACATGGGCAAGTGAAAGCTCCTGACTTCTGCTGTCTTGTGGCTTCTTCTAATTGCCTTGTCTTTGTGTGTCTTTTGATTTCCACTTCTTCCATACCTGGGTGTTACAGTTTAAATGCTAACATTCCCTTAAGCTTTCTATGCTGACATCTAAGAGCCATCAAGATGGTCTTAGGATGTGGGACTATAGCTGTTGATGGAGGTTATTTGAACAGGCTCCAGAGGACTGCCTCTGTCTTTCAGTTATTCGGGAGCACAACTAGAAGGCACCATCTCAGAGTCAGAAAATGAGCCCTTGCCTTATGTGGGATGCTGGTTCTGTCACCTGGATCTTGGACTTCTCAGCCTCCAAACAGTAGGAAATACATTTTTGTTGTTTATTAGCTTCACAGTCCATGGCATTTTATTACAGAATCCCAAAAACATAACAAGACACAGGCCATCAAACATATTGAAACTCCTCAAGAGAGAAGATTGCTTGTTCAGCAAACATTTGTTGAGAAATTGCTGTAGCCCAGCATGTTGGATACCTGAGTACCTCTGACCTTGAAGTAGTGGCAGCTGGGGGACCACAGTGTCAGCATCACTGGGAGCATATCTGAAATGCAAGTTCTCGGGACGTATGCCTACCTATTGAATGTCAGTCTCTGGGCATGGTTCCCAGCAAGCTGGGTTTGAACAAGCTTTGCATATGCTTCCTCTACCCATCATTATTTTTGACTGGAGGATAGTAGTGATGAGCCTTGAATCCAGGGCCTTGCACATTCTGGCATGAAGTCTATCATAGGGCTATACCCTAGTCAGCTTTCTTAACAACATTTTAAAACCACTGTCGTATGGAATGGCTCCTTGGTGTGTGTCCCCTCCGGGTCCAGTTGGCCATAGCAAATGGACAGTTTTCCTTTGACAGGCCTATTAGAGTGTCAGGGATCTAAAATCCAATGTACATTTCTATGGTGAAGTGCACCTTCTTCATGACCACATCAGTCATCCTTAAAATCTGGGTTTTCTGGGCTGGAGAGGTGGCTTAGCAGTTAAGGCACTTGCCTGCAAAGCCAAAGGACCTAGGTTAAATTCCCCAGGACCCAAATAAGATGCACAAGGTGACATGTGCATCTGGAGCTTGTTTGCAGTGGCTGGAGGCCCTGGAACACCCATTCTCTCCTTACCTACTTCTCTCTGTCTCTGTCTCTGTCTCTCTCTCTCTCTGAAATAAATAAATAAAATGAAAAATATTATTAAAAATGGGTTTTCTGACTCCATCAAGTAAAGTTCTCAGCAATCTTATTTTTCTTGTTCTAGCTGCTTTCTTTTTTAACCATTGTTGTACAAGTCCTTGTGTTGAGGGAAATTTAGAAAAGATATTCTAGGGTGTTTCTTCAAATTCCAGCTTTTTTCCTGATCTGGAACAACTTTCAAGGAGATAGCAAGGTGTGCTTATGCACTTCTTTACTTGGAAGAAGAACTGATACTGACTGTGCAAACCTCACTACCATTAAGGTTATATTATACCTTTTATTATCAAGGTCAATAAATAATCTCAGGTAAGCTTGCATGGTACTTTCATATTTTTTTTTAATGTCCTAGCTGGAAATGCAAGCCTTTGACCTGACATGCCTTTCAGGAACTACTAAAGAGGGCCTATTCAGAGAAATCCTGTTGCCTGTGAATCAAGGTACCCATTAAAGGTGGAGAAATTTTGGCAACATTGTAGTGAACAGATTTTGAAAATTGAACTAAATTTTGTGTTTGTTTTCTGGAATTAAGCTTCAATATGTTGCAGTTACCTATAACTCCTGGCTCTACATTGATTTTCCAAAACAAACAAACAGAGTGAAATAGTGACAGAGTCTAGAATGGAGGAAATAGAAGTCAGTTGCATCTGTGGCTACCTGTCTGCCTCCACAGTGGAAGTCTGTGTGCAATTTCAGCTTTCAATCCTGTCCATAAATTGATTGATTGATTTGTTTGTTCAATAAGTAAGTATTTATTGAGCTGGGTGTGTGGCACGGGGGACGTTATAGGTAAACTATAACATCCATCATGCCTAAGTAGATTCCATTGGCTTTTTCTGGAAATGTGACCCTGGACCCTCCCCAAGAAGCATCTTATATGCCTCTGTCTTCAACTTTGGAACAGTGATGACTTGCAAGGTCTCCTTGTCAGCTTTCTCCTCTGAGATGGAGACACTAATCTTAAAATCCTAAAATCCATTTTTTTCTTGTGTTCACTGTCATTAAAAGACATGACCAACCATTCAGTTGCTCAGTACAAAATTTGAAACACAGGCAGTTGCCAAGGTGTTCGAGCTCCTGTCTTCTTGCCAGCACCGCCGGGATGGCCTCCCAGAACCGCAACCCAGCTGCTGCCAGCGTCACCACCACCCGGAAAGGAGCTGAGCCTAGCGGGGGCACCGCCCGGGGCCCTGTGGGCAAGAGACTACAGCAGGAGCTGATGACCCTCATGATGTCTGGTGACAAAGGAATTTCTGCCTGCCCTGAGTCAGATAACCTTTTCACATGGGTAGTGAGCCTCCATGGAGCAGCTGGCGCAGCGTATGAAGATCTGAGGTGTGAACTCTCCCTAGAGTTCCCCAGTGGTTACCCTTACAACGCACCCACAGTGAAGTTCCTCACGCCCTGCTACCACCCCGCGTGGACACCCAGGGTAACATCTGCCTGGACATCCTCAAGGATAAGTGGTCAGCCGTGTATGATGTCAGGACCATCTTGCTGTCCATCCAGATCCTGCTAGGAGGACCCAATACCGACAGCCCTTTGAACACACAAGGGGCTGAGCTCTGGAAAATCCCCACAGCTTTTAAGAAGTACCTGCAAGAAACCTATTCAAAGCAGGTCTCCAGCCAAGAGCCCTGACCTCAGCTGTCCAGCCTCTCTTTGTGTCGTCTTTGTATTTTTAGGTGGTCTGTCCTTTTCCTTGATTTCTGTATGGACCCTGTGTCTTCATCTGTGGTGTTATTTTTGTTTTTTTCTTAAATTACATCTACTTGAGCCCTTGCAATGTATATTAAATAAATGTTTTGATTGTTTTGTAAAAAAAAAAAAATTGAAACAGTCATTTTAAGCTACTTGTTTTTTTATAGCCAAACTATAACCATGTTCAATCTATTTCAACCCTAAATACCTCTCTGATTAATCAGCTTTCTTCCATGTCCATCATGACACTCTAACTAAGAATACTTACTTTCTCTCCTTTCAAGATATCAGTAGCTTTCCTTATGCCTCTCATAACTAATGAGGGCATGGACCAATCTGTTCTTTACCTTACATCCAGTGTGATCTTTTAGAATCCTAAGCTGATGTTATGCCTCTTGATAAAAGATCCTTCAGGTACTTTCCTTTGTCCCTAGATTATTATTATTATTTACTAATAGAAACTTGCATTTATTTTTATATTATTTTATTTTATTATTTTTATATAAAGTCTACAGTGATAACCAAGGTAATATTCTTCTTTTAATTATTATTTGTTATGAGAGAGAGATAGAGAGAATTGCTGCACAAGGGCCTTCAGTCAAATTCCAGACACATGCACCATCTTGTATGTATTGGTGACCTTATGCCCTTGTGTCAACTTGTGAGTCTGGCTTATGTGTGGTCTGGAGATTAAACATGGGTCTTTAGGCTTCTCAGGCAAGCACTGTCACAGCTAAACTGTATCTCCAGGCCCAAGGTGATATTATAAGTGCATTGCAGGAGTGCCTTACATTGGAATTGAAATGGTTATGTTCTTGGATAGAGTTATGTGAGTTCTTTGTTGACCAAAGAGCAGCCATTCCCACCATCTTGAATAATACCCTGGTCCAACAGAAGAGCAGAGTGTGGTGTCAATCTTGCATTGTCCATATACTTACAGGAAATTCTTCCATTTTACTTAAGTATGCATCCAATTCCAATTTACTTAAGTAAAGTGGAGGAATTTCTTCGAAGTATGGGGCATCTAATATATCCAAGTGGCAGAAACGAAGGAACCTGATTTCCAGGATGAAGCTCATGTACCAGTTGGCAGTAAAGATGGAAGTTGGAGGCCAACTTTGTCTTTTCTCTCTAGAACATTTGCAAAGGCATACAACTTCAACTTCTACAGGGGTCAAGATTCAGTGACTATCCCAGAATAACGAGAACTCTGGAAAGTTCATCTAATTGGCTCAGTTAGGATCAGGGATCCAAACATCCATGTCAATTGTGTTACCCAACATAACCTGTTTGCTAAAGCAGGAGATGAGGCAGTTGGAAAAGAAATAGTGACATTGAGGGAGACTGAGAGCTGTTGCTCACGGCCTTGACTTTCTCAACTCTGCAGGCTTTGTGAGTACTTTGGTTTCTCCCAGCTGGCTCACTGTGCCAAGAGCTTGAAGCTCAGTGTCACAGATTACTCTGTGATGCTCTTGAAACACAAACCGAATGCAGCCCAAACTCTAAAGATCTGGGGATTAAGCAGAAAAACCTCTTGTGTCAGTACAGCAAAGAAGCTGCAAATCCCCTAAGCACCAGTGAAGGGGGAGCTTCAACTAGGGAAACATCAGAGAAATCAAACACTTCACTCTGCTCTCATGTCCTATAAGGGGATTTGTGGTTTCAAAAAGTCAGCTCAGATGTGTCTTTTGCAAAGCCAAAGCCTGCCATGAATGTTTGAAAGAGAATGCCGAACAGCAGAGGCCAGGCACTGCTGAGGGCGGGTGATACAGAGATGAGCCTGGCCATGTGAGATCCCTGCCTCATTCATCTTCTCAGCCTCAGCTTCTCTCACCCACCACCCGCCATGATGCTGATTCCTGGTCAAGTAGATTCCACCTCCTCTCAGCCTTTGCCCCTGTGCCCAACCCCAGCTCTTTGGTAGGAAGCCACATCCTCTCTAATGAATAATACCAGTGCAGAAGGTATCAAATGACACACCCTCTGTTAATTTTTTAGACCTTTTGTGAGTTAGGATTGACAAATAAAAATGTTCTTATCCCAAGTGTCCATTCAAGGTTTTTCAGAAAAATGAGAGATGCACAGTGATCACCACTATTCAATTTAGAATATTTTTCTCCCCCCCCCGCAAATTCTTCTGTTTTTTTTTTTAAATCAATCTGTATTACAACCTCCAATGCCACACAACCTATAATCTAACTATCTTTGAAGATGTGCCTTGCTATGAACTTGACACTCCCCCTGGCAGAGTAATTCTGTACTCTAAGATTCTAACATCCCTTGCACTTGCTTGTCAAGAGTGTTTGGAGACCACTTTCTTACCCACGGGCCTAAACAGAACTTCTGCATGTAGTGAGTAGATTAAACAGTCTGCTCATGACCAGACAGAGGTGGAAATTAAGTTCACCACTTGATGTGGGGCAAATGTACATATTGTTTCTCCCTAGAATAGCATAGCTAACATTTGTTATGCTGGTTCAACTTGATGGTCACTTGACTGAATTGAGAGATAGTCAGAGGATTAGTGAAACACTTGTCTGGGTGTATCCATGAAGATCATGAGGGATTTGACACAACAATGGTTTCATTTATGGATGGATTCAGAATTTGAATAGACTATTAAGAAAATATTGGAACAATGGAAAGTAGGACTTGGAGGAAGTAGGTCACTGGGGCTGTGTCTTTAGAAATTCTATTGCCCCTTCCTATTCTGGATTTGCTTTGCCTGAGGTGAACTGCTCTAGCACTTCCTCTCTCCCATAACAGACCCAAATCTCTAAAACAATGAGTAAAACAAATCCTTCACCCTGGTTTGTTTGTGTAAGGCATTCTGTTTACAGTGTTTCAAATGCAGCTAACACAGGGACTATGTTCTAGTTACTCTTCAAACTATTTTTGCTTACATTAAAAGTCCAAATCACTATTTTATCTTCTTATCTTATCTGTGGAGGAGACCTGAACAAATGATGATGATGCTGATGCTAAGGGAGAATACAAGCTGTCAGGTGGAGAATGGCAGGGCCAGACCTCAGGCATGGTTCTGTGTAGCTTACAAACCCAGTTTTTCAATCACAGAAATTCAGTGGCTTCCATCTGCTTACAGTGGGTCTATAAGAATCAAGCCTAGGGCTGGAGGGATGGCTTAGTGGTTAAGGTGCTTGCCTGCAAAGCCAAAGGACCCAGGTTCAATTCCCCAGAACCCACATAAGGCAGATGAACAAGGTGGCACATGAGTCTTGTAGCAGATAGCTTCAGGATAGCTGAGATGAACTTCCAGACCAGGCACTGATATTGAGGAAGGAATATGTATTCAAGCTTACAGATCCAGGGGAAGTTCTATAATGGCAGAAGAACCTGTCGTGCCTTCACATGTCCAAGCAGTGAGAGAGAAGCCCAAGCCCAAAAGTCAAAAACCACATAGCACAGCACACTTCAGGAACTCCAGCTAGGCACACTTGGCATATCTTTTCATTTAAATCTCAAATCCATCACCACGCACCACATCTTAACATCCTCCCCCCATGATACTTCTTCCAGCCAGGTGGCTGCAGATGCAAAGTACAAACTAATAAAACACTGAATATATTGGGGGGGTCTCTATTCAACTACCACAAGTCTGGAGTTCATTTGCAGTGGCTGGAGGCCCTTATTTATTTGATAGAGAGAGAGAAAGAGAGAGAGTGTGAGAGAGGGCACACCAGGAGCTTCAGCCACTTCAGATGCAATCCAGTCACATGTGATACCATGTCCATCTAACTTATGTTGGTGCTGGGGAAATCAAACCTGGGTCCTTTGATTTTGTAGGCAAGTGCCTTAACCTTTAAGTCATCTTTCCAGCCCACCATTAATTTCTTGTGGGCCATGGCTTTGTGAGACCTGAAGTAGTCATAACAGACTTAGCATTTGTAAAACATCTCTTGGTGTGTGTGTGTGTGTGTGTGTGTGTGTGTGTGTGTGAATCACATGAAAGCTTACTGGACAAACTCAAATAGATTCTCATCAATGCTAAAAGACTTATGTTCAAAATTTTGGGAATGTTAGAAGTGAAGGAGGCAAGATATAGGAAATGTTTGTGACATTATGACATCCCATATCCTTCAGACACTTGGCCAGAAATGTGGCCTCAGCTCTCTTAGGAGGAAACAACTGAAGTGATAATTCAAACTCTTGATACTATACACTCTGCAGGGACTAAGGTGGATCTGACATGGAAAATTTTCACAACAGCTTAGATCATTGTCAAGAAGCTTCACTGCCTAGAGGGTAACAGATGATGGGTAAAATGAACTGGGCCAATCTCAGACAATATGGGGCGGTGAGGACTATTGTATAGTGAAGCAAACAGCTCCTGTCTTCAGGGACAGCCACTCTTTGGCCCCAGCTCACTGTTTTCTTTTATTCCCCAAGTTTTTCTAATATTTCAGAATAAGCTAGGTATTCATTTAAAGTCCTCTGATGCCTTTATGGTCTGTCCATCAATTCATTAAGTGGTTATTGAACATCTGCTGTGTGCTAAGGATATAATTGAATAGAAAAGACAAAGCCCTTATTCGGCTTAATCCATTAGAAACACAGAACAAATACATTCTATTTTAGGGGGAAAATTCAGTTCATAGAACATGATTTTATAACTCCTGACACAGGCTCCAAAATTCCTACCCAGTGGTACCACTACTGTGCCAAACTGCCTCTCACCAAGCTGGAGAGTTTGTGGATGCTCCCTTTGCCACTCTCTGCCACCCACCTGCAGTCCAAGAGCCCAATCACAGATTGACCCATGGAAATGTATTGTAACTATTTACATTATATGCATTACATCTCTTCCCACCTGTATTCATGACCCATCCATTCAGCTGCTCAGGGCTTACTATGGACTCCAGCATCCTCTCTCTTCTAAGAAGTAATGAGTCTCATTTCAGAGTCCATATCATAATGAACACTGGCCATGGTTCACCAACAATGCATTTTCAACCTTGTAAAATGTGCCTTTCAGTATACTCCATCTCTTTACTTGTGTAGATACCATGTTGAGGAAATTTTACCATTTTGGTCATGGAAGTCCACTCCAGTGCTTCAAAAAGGATAACATATACTTTATTTGGTATTTTATTTTAAAACAAGCATCAGAAGATGTAGGGGTCAGAAAAGGTTCATCATACCAGTACTACCACAGGAAGGATAACAAAAACAGCAAAAACAACCTTTTGGCAATGTGATGCAAATTCCAAATGAGAGGAAGCAACAACTCCAGATTGTGCACCCACAAAGGATTCCTATTTCCTGCTAGGTTTGCCTTTAAGATTATGCCCTATGCTCCATGTAACTCCAGTGTTTTCCTTCTGGCTAATTTGTCTTATTTCCTTAGAAATTTCCCTAGGACCTTGGGAATAAAAATAATAATTAATCATAATCATAATCATAATCATCATAATAAAAATGGTCCCTCTTGTTTTTTTTTTCTTGTTTTATAGAGTGTCTTTGTTCAATGTCTCAGGGCCATATTCCTCTTCAACTTTCCCATATGACCCTGAGATCATAGTCTTTATTGTATACCCGGGGCATGAATGAGTACAGAACATCGATCCATTCCAAGCCACTTTTATCTGTGCCCCTGAAGGTATTTGTAAAGGTCAAGTGCATAGCTGATGCAGTGTTTTGGAGATGGCAAATGTTTTATGTTGTGCCTGAGCCTTGTGTCCCTCAGAGACATTGGGAGGAACATTTAGAGAAAAGGAAATAATCCAGAGAGAATTTCGCTTTGGTTCAGGGTACAAAACCAGCAAAGGAGACCAGTGCAGGAAAACTAAACACAGGGAGCTGGTAAAAGCAAACCTACTTGGAAGAGGTGAAAACTGAGTCTTAGAGAAGTAAAAGGTTATTTTCTGGGGCACACAGGAGCCATGGCTGTGCTCCAGGTACCCTACTTTCTAGTTTTATTCCCCAGCACAATCCTGTCATGGTTCCCTTTCTTATACCCTTAGCCTCATGTGAAGCCCAAGGACAAGACAGGAGTGAAAACTTTAGGAAGAATATGATAGTGAAATGGTTTCTTTGAGACCTTCTGTCTTAAGATGGCATGGGCTTGACTTGATGGAAATATTTGGAAGCTCATTTTCCAGCATTGAAATCTCAAAACCTTGGCAAATATGATTTCTTAGAAGTTTGGAACCAGGGGAAAAAGGGAAAAATAGAAGTTGTATTCAACTTTTTGTAGGAGGAGAAAACAAGGTGTAGCAGTTGTCTTCTCATTGCATGGACAAAATGTTGACCAGAAGCAGTTTATGGAAGTAAAGAGCTTACTTCTGGATTACAGTTTTGAGGGGAAGCTTCCACATGGCAGAGAAAGCTTGGAAGGAACAGATAGAAAGGCATCATATCATCTCATCAGCGGGGAGAAAGAACAGAGATTGAGCTAGGTGCAGCAAGCAGGACTGTGCTATGGTACCCTGAGGCATGTCTCTAGCAATATACCTTCTACAGCATGGGTCAGCCTTCCAAAGGCTCCACTAACTGGGGATTATGTATGAGACATATTCCCAAACACATGAGGCTTTGGAGGATATTTTACATTCAGACCACCACACAAGGGGATTGTTGGTGTTCAAGGTCTGCCAAGCCAGTCGTTTTTACCAGCAGCTGTCGGTGAGGGCTACATAGAAAGCTCACTTCTTTGGGCCAGCTCTCAATATTTCCACATCTTTCCTATCTTGATCCTTTCCTATAGAAAGATAGATATACAATCCAATTCCATGGTCCACTATGAGATTTTCCAAGTCCTCTTTAAAAAATGCAGTTCTCTCTTCACAGAACACTTGGAACTATTTTATTTGCAAGTGACAGAAACCCACTCAAGCTGGCTTAAGCAACACTGTGCTGGTAGCAGTATTATCTAATAACAGAGACAAAACACCTGACCAGAAGAATAGAAAGGGCTTATTTTCAGCTTATATTTTCCAGGGCCAGTTTCATGATGGTGAAGAAAACATGACTGGAGCAGATAGCTTTGTGTCACATCTCCACAGAAACAGGGAGAAAGTAGAAAGAGAGAACTGAGTGTGGCAAGAAGAGATGGACTATAAATCTCCAAGGCTTGCCCACAGTGACACACTTCTTCCAGAAAGTCTTGACCTCACAAAGGCTCCACAACCTTCCTGAACAATGCCACCATTTGAGGATTAAGCATCCTAACATGTGAGGCTATGTAGGACATTTTACATTCAAAGTACCACATTTCACCTTTAGTTCTCGCATAGTTTTTGGCTATCTCATGATGCAAGCTGCATTCAGCCCATCTTTTAAAGATACATAGTTTTAACCAATCCCAACAATGATCTCATCTGAGACTCAAGGCAATCTCTTAACTGTCAGCCTTTAAAACCAAAACACAAGAAGTAAAGATTGGACCAATGGAAGATTGAAAACAAGTAGGGTAAACATCAAATTCTACATGTCCATGAACAGTATCCAAAACTTGTCATGAAATCCTCTGGGCACCAGGAAACTTGTTATTTCCACCTATTGAACTCTATAGCCTGAATCCCACCCCACACTTGGGTAGCAGTTTTCTTATTCCTGGGACAAAAACACCTGATCAGAAGCAACTTATGGAATGAAAAGGTATATTTCAGTTTATAGTTTCAAGGGGAAGTTTCACGATGCTGGGGAAAGAATGGCATTCACTCAGAGTCTGACAGTTGAGAGGTTAACTGAAATCTTTCTTTCTCCATCTCTTGGAGAGAACTGAGCTCTATTAATTTCTTGCTTCGCCCAGAAAAGGAGCATTCTGTAGCATTAGAATGAGAGATCCTCTAAAAGCTGATTTCTGCTACCAACCATGCCAAACAGTCCCCAATTATCAGATCTCAGTGGCATGAGACATGGAAGTGTATTTTCTTGACTATCTCTATGCCCATAGTGGGTGGACTGATGCTCTACTTTGCATCTCCTCACTCCAGGACTAGGGTTGATGGGGTAATCATAGTCTGAAATGCTGGTGTTTATTATCAATTGATTATAAAATGTCCACCATGGTCTCATGCTATTTTTTAGTGTAAGGAACATTTTAAAGTTTTATTTATTTCTATTAATTATAAAGTTTGTTTGATGGACAAATTATATGTTGGGTCCATTCTCCCTTATATAATCCCATTACATGACCATTACCCCATCCCCATTCCATTGAGGACTCTCCTCAGTGAGGTTGCTGGACTTTGAATGCTTTTGTTCCCACCTGGCAGCACCATTTACAGAGGTGGTAGAAATTTTAGGAGGTAGTAAGGAGAGTAAGGAGAAGAAAAGAGAGACCTTGGGGGTATATTTCCAAACTCTCTCTCTCTCTCATCTGTCTTCTATCATCTATCTCTCTACCTCTCTCTCTCTCTCTCTCTCTCTATCTATCTATCTATCATCTATCTATCTATCTATCTATCTATCTATCTATCTATCTATCATCATCATCTATATATCTATGTCTAGCTTTCTATCTCCTTGTCTCTTTCTCTCTCCCTGCTCTCCTTCTTGTATCATAAGAGAACAGATATCATCTGCTGCACATTCCTGCCACCATGATATTCTGCCTAAGTGCGTGGTACCATGACACCATGAACTGAAAGCTCTGAAACTGTGAGCCCAAATAGATCTTTCATTTCTTTCTTTTTTTAAAAAAAAATAGTTTTGTACTCAGTGAATACAGTCAAGTTGGTACCATTGTTAGCCTCCTCCATGTCCTCCTCCCATCCCTGGCCCCTCCTTGTTGGGGTATATGGGTTAAGCATTGTGGGGTTATCTCTCAGTTATGGATAGAAGGAAATGTCTCTGTGTATCATGACCCAATGTGTGGCTCTGACATTCTTTCCACCCCCTCTTCTGCAAATTTCCCTGAGCCATGTTGGTTTCATTTTAGGTCTGCTTCAGTGATGAGGTTTTGGGAGCCTCTGTGTCTCTGGATATCTGATTTGGTATGAGTTGAGTTGTTTGTTCTTTGTGTCCGTCTCCTTCACCCTTGAGCTGGTACCAGGTTCACCAAGAGAACAGCACCCTTGCTTGTTTCGCTAATTATTCTTAGTTTCAGCTAGGGCCCTTTTGAAGTATGATGGGTAGTTCTCTCCTTAGGATCTGTGTCTATCTGAAAAAGAGAAGCGGATTCTCCAACAGAGAGTAAAGATAGCACAAGATAAATGGGATAAACATTATTTTTTAGAGAGAATTTAATAGGCGTAGGCCCTCTTGTAGCCCATGATTGGTGCTAGCTTGATAACAGAGAGTGGGCTCAGTTTTGGATCTGGTTCTGATTTGTTTCCCAGCTCCAGCTATGGGTTCTGTTCTACTGAGTGGATCAGTTAGCCAAGTCCAGAGCAGTTGGTTTCCCACCATGGCTGTGTACCACTATTGCACTTGTGTGAGCATCATGACAGGTTGTTTGCTGCTAAGTAAGTTAGACCATGAGTTGCTTGGACAGATATTGGTCATTTTCCTCCCGAGGTCACTTGTGGGTGGGGGTAGCAGGGCGATTGCCCCTGTGCAGTGAGGCAAGTGGAGCTATGCTGGCCTGGGCCCCTTTCCTGCAGTAAGTGTGGGAGTATTCTGAGGCTGGGACTCTGGATAGGGTGGCTGCTTGGAGCTATGGGGGCTGGTGGGCAACCCAAGAGCAAGGGAATCAGCTGATTCCCCTTTTTCCCCTCTGTACCCTCCCACTGGCAATCTATTAGAGATTGTGCTCCCCTAAAAACCCACTGAACCCTTAATGTCTTGCCTTCCTTCCCAGGGAGGTGCGCCTCGGTTAGGCAGATGCCATCTTGACCATGATCTTTCATTTCTTAAGTAGCATATGTCCAGCATTCTTTCACAGTGGTGAAAAGGTAAGTAGTACAATATTCTCACAGTGAGAGAAATTTGTATAGCCAGGTGTGGTGACACTTGCGATGCTGAGGCCATAGAGTTTTTGTGAGTTCAAGGCTAGTAGCGTGGGCTACATAGTAAATTCCAGGTGCTACACGGTGAGAACCTGTCTCACAGAACCAAAGGGCCGATGTCTTGTGGCTTATTCTGAGGTGTTCTTCCTTTCTACTCCTACTTACTCCATGGGCCAAAATAAGTAACAGGTTGTATCTAACTAACTCCAAAATAGCAGAGGAGTGTGCGTTTTCCATTGGTCAAGAGAACTTGAAACATAGGTCCAGCTAAGACTTCAAATAAAATGTCTCTCATTTCTTGTGTAAGATGGGGCTATTCACTCTTGAAGGCCTGGGGATCATCCCTGAAACAAAGAGCACTGTCACAGGCAGGGCTGGCGATAGATACAGCAGTTTTTCCTTTTGATGCTCCACCTCCATCCCTGTGGGCAGCAGTCTTCTCTGACAGCATTGCAGGCCTTGCTGTTTGCTTTCAGAAAGCTGTTAACAAATGCTACTCCTCTTCCCCCAAGTCCCTGGCTTCTCCCCGCACAGGTAATACATTTTTATTTCCTTTCAGGAACAAGGCCTAAAAATAGATAAAGTGCAGAGCATAGATGATAACCATTCAATGTATTGACCCAGCCATGAGTTTATCTTGGTGAAATTCAGATTTGCTCAGTATTCCCGAAAGCAGAAGCACCTTCAATGGGCAGTTACAGAGGCATTATCAGGGCCATTTGGCAATAAAATGTGACTGACTTCATTATGGAGGATGGAGACAAGAAATAGCTGATCTTAAATCACAGAGCTGCTGACCAGGATGCATTTGGCACAGGCATATGCAGATAGATTCTGGTGGGTGGGGAATGAGCTGGTAAAGGCAGACTCTTAGTAAAATGCAGAATCATTTTAAGTCCTTTGTTTAGCCAAGTGCCAAGAGGTAATTTATATATAACATGTAGCAAGCCATATGGATCCTCCTGGTGGTGCCAGCACCCTGGCTGCTGTTGCTCTGCCTCCAGCACTTTCCAAGTCTGCAAGGTAACATGACAGAGGTACTCCTCTGCCTTCAAAGTGCCTATTTTGGAGCAAACAATTCCATCTGGAGGGACTTGGACCCAGAATTTTCATTTCCCTGCAGCGGAGGTTGTACTTACTGGAGGGGGAGGAGTGCAAAGATGGTCCAGTGGTTGAGGGCTTTTGAGCGATCATAAGGGCCTGAGAAATTCTGCAGCACTCAAGTAAAAAGCTGGGCATGGCCATTCATGCCTGTAACTCTAGTGCTTTAGAGAGCAAAGACTGGAGACTCACTTGGGTTTCTGGGTTTCGAGGAAAACCCTACAAAGCAGTATTTCTGGGGTGAGTGAGAGATTCCATCTCATGGAAACAGGATTAGTGAAAAGAGGACACCCAATGTTTCCCTGTGGCCTACACATGGGTACACACATGGTGTGCATATGCAAATGCATCTGGAATACTACACACATCACATCTCCTAACCTACTACACATACTTCACACACACACACATACACACACACACACACACACACACACACACACACACACACACAACACCACCCCCTCAAAAAACAACACAAGAAAATAGTTCATCTATGGGGCTGGGGAGATGAGTTAGTGGATAAAGTGTTTGCCCAGTAAGCATCAGCACCTGAGCTTAGATTCCCAGAACCCACAGCCAGACCCTGTAATGGATGCCTGTAATCTCAGCATACCTGCAACAAGAAAGGAGTTGAAGACAGGAGAACTTTACAGATGCACACATGCCAGCTGGCCCTGAACTCAGCAGGGAACAGATAGACCATGTCTCAAGAAGGTGGAAGGTGGGCTGGAGAGATGCTTAATTGTTACGGAACTTGCCTGTGAAGCCTAAGAACTCAACTTCGAATCTCCAGGTCCCACATAAGCCAGGCACACAGTGACATAAGTGCGTTATGTCACACATGTGTACAATGGGTGCACATGTCTGGAGTTCATTTGTAGCAACTGAAGGCCCTGGCATGCCCATATTCTCTCTCTCTCTCTCTCTCTCTCTCTCTCTCTCTCAAATACATTTATAAAAAGAAAAAATATTTTAAGAAAAGGGGGAAGGTGAGGACCAACACTGGAAGTTGTCCTCTGACCTCCACATATGTGCCAAGGCATTTGGGCACCACAGTCACATTCATGGACATGACACATGCATATACACATGGGTCATCTCCTTTCTCTGTACTTTCCTCCTACCATGACTACACATCACACAGTCTTGGCCTGCAAAGCAGTTTTCATTTTTTTTCAAGGTAGGATCTTGCTCTAGCCCCTGCTGAATTGAAATTCACTATGTAGTCTCAGGATCGCCTCAAACTCACAGCAATCCTTCTACCTTAGCTTCCTTAGGGCTGGGATTAAAGGCATGCACCACCCAGCCATTTTCAATATTTTTGTTGTTGTTGTTTGGAGAGAGAGAGAGAGAGAGAGAGAGAGAGAGAGAGAGAGAGAGAGAGAGAGAGAATAGGCATGTCAGGGCCTTCAGCTGCTGCAAACAAACTCCAGATGTGTGTTTCCTCTTGGGCACATGTACAACATTGCACGCTTGCATCACTGTGCATCTGGCTTAGGTGAGATCTGAATATTCAAACATAAGTTCTTAGGCTTTGCAGGAAAGTGCCTTAACTGCCAAGCTATCTCTCTAGCCCACGTTTTCCATTTTTAATTCTTTGCTGACCTCCTACCTTTTTTGTAGACCATGGATAAGGTGGTAACTGTCAATGTTGGCACTTTATTCTTGCCAAGTATAGTTGAATCTTCCTACTTGTATCTCATGACAACCATACAGCATCCTCATTACATGAAGGGAATGGTTGAGATTGAGGGACACCAGTAGCCAGTAACAGTGCATGACGCAGCAGAAGTTGGTTATGATCAGACCTTGTCCTTTATTGTAGCGCATGCTCTGGATATGCTTCCCAGAGTCCTGCAGTAACTTGCTGTTGCTAATCCACTGCACAGCAGAGTCATTGGAAGGAGAAAGATCTCACTCAAAGAGAAATGGCTTTCCAGTGGCAGAACTTCCCTTTAGCTAAACCCAGGCTCTTCACACCATTCCAGAAAGGGATGGTGAGGTCTAGGAGTTTTCTTTAAACATGGGAAAAGGAGGTATTTCTCAGACAGATTCCTCTTTCCCTCAGTGACAACCAGCAGGGGTAACCAAGTGTTGTTATCGTTCTGTGCTTCCAAGCACCTGCCTCCCAGCTTCTCTATACCCCATATTTTGCTGGATAGACTGAGGTGACTCATATCTAACAACTTCCACTTGTATTTTGCTTAGATGTCTGATTTCTGCTGTCTCCCTCTTCTGCATACAGACACCCAGCTCTCAGGCAATCTCATTAAACTGGCCTTAATTACTGATGTGGAGGTGGAGAGATAGAGATAGAGATAGAGATAGAGATAGAGATAGAGATAGAGATAGAGATAGAGATAGAGATAGAGATAGAGATAGAGATAGATAGAGAGAGAGAGAGAGAGAGAGAGAGAGAGAGAAAGAGAGAGAGAGATACACTTCTCTTATGCTTTTTTACCACAGCCATTATTGACTGGCTGCATACAGCTTTCTGAGAGACAGCAGATTAGAAAAGGCTGGTTTCCTTAATTCTGCAACATTCTTCCTGGTGATAATTGGTTCCCAGATGAAACATCATCCCAAGCAGGCATCTTCATGTTGACTTTCAACCCTCATTTGCATTTGAAGTGAGGTTAGCACAGATGATAGGTCTGTATTTCCATTGTTTCTGTGAGCAGAAAACAAACTAGATGTCTGGATGAAGGTTGACTGTGCTTTAGGAACGTCATGGGAGTTGTCACAAGGCTGTTAGCAAACTTTGTATGGTTTTATTCTCGGTCCCTTGCCTGGGGGGTAAACTGAGGCTGGTTTTCCCTAGAGTCATGAATATGATCACAGCTCTCTTAGAAAGGATCAGGTAGTTCCTGTTGAACTTACTGTTCATTGGTACTCAAGTTGAGGAGTCATTACTTATTTCTTACTGTTGCTTTCTGTTCACTTTTAGCCCTTCTGCCCCCAGAATTGGTTAAGAGTAAGTGACAAACATAGGCCTTAGGCCAGTGGGGGAGGGAAGCTAGTGCTGTTGTTATATTAAGTGGATATGGTGTGCCTTGCAAATCACCTTAGATTAGGGCTGCTCTCAGCTTTGCTCAGAGAAGCTTCTTTTTGCAGTTGGCAGCAGTAACTTTATACTCAAAACAGGTCAAAGTGTTGAGAATAAATGACTATTCACCTTAAATGAATATCTCTATCACCTTCCCCAAGGCTCAGGGAACAAAGTAGAAGAGGGTATAAGAATGTAAGAGCCAGAGGATGGGGTTCTGGGCATCACTTGGCTATTGTATTTGTGACTTTTCAGCAGCTCTATCTAATTGCACAAGACTGAACCTGTCAATATTTTATCATGGATGGTTGAAGGGCTCATGAGACCCCATTCCTCTCTGAGGAACAATTGACAATTAATGGTTGTTTGGTGTGTGTAGTCATTTTATTAAATGTTATAGCCTTGGATAGGTTACCTATGCTCAGGTAAATAACTATCCACCCATGATTATGCAAGCAACCTTAATTAAATTCAGTGGGTCACAAAAAAGCTCTCAAAATAGAAGTGGCAGACTAGTTGGGAAGAAGAAGGGGTTCAGTTGGAGGGGTACAAAGAAAGTAATGAGAGGGATAAAGATGATCAAAATACAATATATGCATTTATAACATTGTCTAAAGAGTAAATTAAAATAAATAATAGGTTATCTGGTTTTTATATAGGGTCTAGAAACCATTTCCATCCTATTAGATATGGCTGATGAAACTGGTTTTATTTTGCAAGGGGTGCAGATAGGAAGCAGAGCCTTGAAATCACAGGTGTCGAGCCAGATGTAGTGGTACTTGTTTGTAGCCCCAGATGGAACATGTGAGGCTGAAGCAGGAAAATATTGAGTTCAGGGATAGCCTGGATGATACAACCAGACCTTGTCTCAAAACAAAACAACAACAACACAAACAGAAACAACAACATAAATAGCAACAACAGATGTACCAGCATGAGAGGGAAGGGTGACTGACTATGGTCCAGCCTGGGTCTAGAAGACAGAATCAAGTCTAATGGACAAAGAGTGAAGGATGAGGCAGGAATTCTGATCTCCCAGAAAGTACCCTAATAATCATGTGTTAGCAAGGAGAGGACCAGTAGTGGCATTGTTGGGTCCATGAGTGACATTGGCACTGTCCAGGCTGTGAGTGGTTTTCCTCTAGCACCATGGTGGACATACATATTTAGGAGTCAAGACATGTGTGACCTTCAAGTCCTTGACAGCCAAGTTAGCATATTGGAGAAGTACAAACATCAGGGCTTGTGTGTCCAGTGCTCCTGTGGGCAGGATGTGGA
Source organism: Jaculus jaculus (assembly GCF_020740685.1). Lineage (NCBI taxonomy): Eukaryota > Metazoa > Chordata > Mammalia > Rodentia > Dipodidae > Jaculus > Jaculus jaculus. The sequence goes on along the minus strand of NC_059113.1, from coordinate 54,394,641 downwards.
GAACACCCTCCATATTGAGTCTTAGTAGGTTGCTTTAATTTGGAAACCAGGACACCTCAACTTTTGGATATTTTTAATGTAAAGTTTCTTTCTTTCTTTCTTTCTTTTTAGAATCAGCAAGTTCATAGCAAGATACAGAGATTTCCCATGTACTGACTGCTCCAACATGAATACCGAGCTGCCCACACACATAGCACCCCATGCCAGTATGGTACATTTATAGAAACTGATTAGCCTACACCACTGCGTCATTATCTCCCAGGCATATAGTGCACATTAGAATCCACTCTTGCTGCTGCCCATTCTGCAGGTTTGGACAAGTAGTATCCATAGTACAGAATACTCTCTCTGCCTTTAAACTCTCCTATGGTCTGCTTGTTCATCTACATCTTCCCTCTTGCAACCTCTAGCATCTGCTGATCTCTGTTTCTCCAGAGAATTTTTTTTTTCCTGGATGCCACATAGTGAGGGTCTAACAGCTTTTTCAGACATTTGTGTTGGTTTCTTTCAGTTAATAATATGCATTGTAAGTTCCCCCATGACTTTTGTGACTTGATAGCTCATTTATTTTTACTTCTAATGTACTATAGTTTGCTTATTCATTCACCTACAAAAGGATATCTTGGTTTCTTTCATGTTTTGCCAGTTATCAGTACAGTTTTGTGATGCTTATGTGTTTGTTGAATATTTGGTCTTTTTTTTTTAAGCCAGCAATTGAGACTTGTATGTGAATTCACTTACACAGAAATATCAACTTCACAAAAAAAGTCTATGAGACCAACAAAACACAGAATCTCTTGACCTGCTGATTGAATAGTAACTTTCAAATTGTTTCTGGAGAAGAAGGTAGGTGTGTACTTAGTTGATTATAATAACCGTATGAGGATTTCTAGCAGAGATGGATAATTCTTTCTGCATCTGGAGAGAGACTTCCATTAATGATCCCTTAAGGCTTGTGTTTAGTAGTGCCTGATGAAATATTCTCTGTGTTTTGTTTTGGATTTTTTTTTAAAATTTTTATTAACATTTTCCATGATTATAAAATATATCCCATGGTAATTCCCTCCCTCCCCACCCCACACTTTCCCGTTTGAAATTCCATTCTCCATCATATTACCTCCCCATTACAATCATTGTAATTACATATATACAATATCAACCTATTAAGTATCCTCCTCCCTTCCTTTCTCCACCCTTTATGTCTCCTTTTCAACTTACTGGCCTCTGCTACTAAGTATTTTCATTCTCACGCAGAAGCCCAATCATCTGTGCTAGGATCCACATATGAGAGAGAACATGTGGTGCTTGGCTTTCTGGGCCTGGGTTACCTGACTTAGTATAATTCTTTCCAGGTCCATCCATTTTTCTGAAAATTTCATAACTTCATTTTTCTTTACTGCTGAGTAGAACTCCATTGTATAAATGTACCACATCTTCATTATCCACTCATCAGTTGAGGGACATCTAGGCTGGTTCCATTTCCCAGCTATTATAAATTGAGCAGCAATAAACATGGTTGAGCATGTACTTCTAAGGAAATGAGATGAGTCCTTTGGATATATGCCTAGGAGCGCTATAGCTGGGTCATATGGTAGATCAATCTCTAGCTGTTTTAGGAACCTCCACACTGTTTTCCACAATGGCTGGACCAGATTGCATTCCCACCAGCAGTGCAGAAGGGTTCCTTTTTTTCCACATCCCCGCCAACATTTATGATCATTTGTTTTCATGATGGTGGCCAATCTGACAGGAGTGAGATGGAATCTCAATGTAGTTTTAATCTGCATTTCCCTGATGACTAGTGACGTAGAACATTTTTTTAGATGCTTATATGCCATTCGTATTTCTTCCTTTGAGAACTCTCTATTTAGCTCCATAGCCCATTTTTTGATTGGCTTGTTTGATTCCTTATTATTTAACTTTTTGAGTTCTTTGTATATCCTAGATATTAATCCTCTATCAGATATATAGCTGGCGAAGATTGTTTCCCATTCTGTAGGTTGCCTCTTTGCTTTTTTCACTGTGTCCTTTGTGGTGCAAAATCTTTGTAATTTCATTAGGTCCCAGTGGTTAATCTGTGGTTTTATTGCCTGAGCAATTGGGGTTGTATTCAGAAAGTCTTTGCCAAGACCAATATGTTGAAGGGTTTCCCCTACTTTTTCCTCTAGCAGTTTCAAAGTTTCCGGTCTGATGTTAAGGTCTTTAATCCATTTGGACTTAATTCTTGTGCATGGCGAGAGAGAAGAATCTATTTTCATCCTTCTGCAGATATTTATCCAGTTTTCAAAACACCATTTGCTGAAGAGGCTGTCTCTTCTCCAATGAGTATTTTTGGCATTTTTATCGAATATCAGGTGGCTATAGCTACTTGGGCTTACATCTGGGTCCTCTATTCTGTTCCACTGATCTACATGTCTGTTTTTGTGCCAGTACCATGCTGTTTTTGTTACTATGGCTCTGTAGTATAGGTTAAAATCAGGTATGGTGATACCACCAGCCTCTTTTTTGTTGCTCAGTATTATTTTAGATATTCGAGGTTTTTTGTGATTCCAAATGAATTTTTGGATTGTTTTTTCTATTTCCATGAAGAAAGCCTTTGGAATTTTGATAGGGATTGCATTAAATGTGTAGATTGCTTTAGGTAAGATTGCCATTTTCACGATATTGATTCTTCCAATCCAGGAACAAGGGATGTTTCTCCACTTTCTAGTGTCTTCTGCAATTTCTCGCTTGAGTGTTTTAAAGTTCTCATTGTATAGATTCTTTACTTCCTTGGTTAGGTTTATTCCAAGGTATTTTATTTTTTTTTTGATGCACTTGTGAATGGGAGTGATTCTCTGATTTCATCCTCTGTGTGTTTGTTGTTAGCATATATGAAGGCTACTGATTTCTGTGTATTTATTTTGTATCCTGCTACATTGCTGTAGGTTTTGATCAGCTCTAAGAGCTTGCTAGTAGAGTCTTTAGGGTCCTTTATGTATAGAATCATGTCATCTGCAAATAATGATAACTTGATTTCTTCCTTTCCAATTTGTATCCCTTTTATGTGTGTCTCTTGCCTTATTGCTATGGCTAAGATATCCAAAACTATATTAAATAGAAGTGGGGACAGTGGACACCCTTGTCTTGTTCCTGATTTTAGTGGAAAAGCTTCCAGTTTTTCCCCATTTAGTAATATGTTGGCTGTAGGCTTGTCATAAATAGCCTTTATTATATTGAGATATGTTCCTTCTATTCCCAGTCTCTGTAGGACTTTTATCATGAAGGGATGTTGGATTTTGTCAAATGCTTTCTCTGCATCTAATTAGATGATCATGTGATTTTTGTCCTTCAACCCGTTTATGTAATGTATTACATTTATAGATTTGCGTATGTTGAACCATCCCTGCATCTCTGGGATAAAGCCTACTTGGTCAGGGTGAATGATCTTTTTGATATACTCTTGTATTCTGTTTGCCAATATTTTGTTGAGAATTTTTGCATCTATGTTCACGAGGGAGATTGGTCTGTAATTTTCTTTTTTTGTTCTATCTTTGCCTGGTTTTGGTATCAGGGTGATGCTGGCCTCATAGAAGGAGTTTGGTAGAATTCCTTCTTTTTCTATTTCCTGGAAAAGTTTAAGAAGCAATGATGTTAGGTCTTCCTTAAAAGTCTGGTAAAATTCAGCAGTGAATCCATCCGGGCCTGGGCTTTTTTTAGTTGGGAGATTATTGATAACTGTTTGGATCTCCATGTTTGTTATAGGTCTATTTAAGTGATTAATCTCATTTTGATTTAATTTAGGTAGGTCATATAGATCAAGGAAATCATCCATTTCTTTCAGATTTTCATACTTTGTGGAGTATATGCTTTTATAATATGTCCCTATGATTTTTTGAATTTCTCTGGAATCTGTTGTGATGTTACCTTGTTCATCTCTGATTTTATTAATTTGTGTCTCTTCTCTCTTTCTTTTGGTCAGATTTGCTAAGGGTTTATCAATCTTGTTTATCCTTTCAAAGAACCAACTCTTTGTGTCATTAATTCTTTGGATTGTTCTTTTTGTTTCTATTTCATTAATTTCTGCCCTAATCTTTATTATTTCTTCCCATCTACTAATTTTTGGTTGGCCTTGTTCTTCTTTTTCCAAGGCTGTAAGGCGAAGCATTAGGTCGTTTACTTGCGACCTTTCTAATTTCTTAATATAGGCACTTAAGGCTATAATTTACCTCTTAGAACTGCCTTCATTGTGTCCCAGAGATTTTGGTATGTTGTGTTCTCATTATCATTTGACTCTATAAATTTTTTGATTTCCTTTTTGATTTCTTCATTGACCCACTCATCATTTAGTAGTGTATTGTTTAGCTTCCATGATTTTGTGTATGCTCTATAGCCTTTCTTGCTACTGATTTATAGTTTAATTCCATTGTGGTCAGATAGAATGCAAGGAATTATTTCAATTTTCCTCAATTTGTTAAGATTTGCTTTGTGTCCTAATATATGGTCTATTTTAGAGAATGTTCTATGTGGTGCTGAAAAGAATGTATATTCTGCAGCCTTTGGATGAAATGTCCTGTATATATCTATTAGGTCCATTCCTTCTATGACCTCATTTAGTCCAGATGCCTCTCTGTTTATTCTTTCCCTGGATGACCTGTCAATTGATGAGAGTGGGGTGTTAAAGTCACCCACCACCACTGTGTTTGGTGTTATCTGTGACCTTAGTTCTAATAGTGTTTGTTTGACAAATTTGGGAGCCCCCATGTTAGGTGCATATATGTTTAGGATTGTAATGTCCTCCTGTTGGAGTGTGCCCTTAATCAATATAACGTGACCTTCCTTATCTTTCTTGACTAACGTCGGACTAAAGTCTACCCTGTCTGATATTAGGATAGCAACCCCTGCTTGTTTTCTAGGCCCCTTTGCTTGAAACACCATCTTCCAACCTTTCACCCTAAGATAATGTCTATCCTTTGTAGAAAGGTGAGTTTCTTGGAGACAACAAATTGTAGGATCCTGCTTTTTAACCCAGTCTGCAAATCTATGTCTTTTTGTTGGGGCATTGAGACCGTTGATATTAAGAGATATTATTGAAAGGTGTGTATTTATGTTTGCCATTTTTATTTGTGTGTGTGTGTGTTACTGGTTCTACCTGTGCTCTCTTCTGTTAACTGGTATTTGAGTATAGCTTGTTTTTTCTAGGTTCCTTATATGTGTGCTTTTCCTTTTGTTCAGCATGGAGGATTCTATCAAGTATTTTCTGTAGAGCTGGTTTTGTCTTCAAATACTCCTTTAACCTGCTTTTGTCATGGAATGTCTTTATTTCTCCATCTATTTGAATGGATAACTTTGCAGGATAATGTAACCTTGGTTGACAGTTGTTACCTTTCAGAACTTGGAATATATCACTCCAAGCCCTTCTGGCTTTAAAAGTTTGTGTTGAATAATCTGCTGTAATCCTGATGGGCTTGCTTTTGTAGGTAACTTGATTTTTCTCTCTAACTGCTTTCAATATTTTTTCTTTGGTGTGTGTTTGGAAGTTTGATTATAATATGGCGAGGAGAGGTTCTTTCTGGGTTTTGTCTGGCTGGGGTTCTAAAGGCTTCCTGTATCTGTATTGGCACCTCTTTCCCAATTTGGGGGAAATTTTCCTCTATGATTTTGTTGAAGATGCCTACTATGCCTCTGGAGTGGAGTTCTTCTCCTTCTACTATGCCCTGAATTCTTATATTGGATCTTTTCATAGTGTCCCGAATATCTTGAAATTCCCACTCATACTTTTCTATAAGTTTGTCTTTCTCTTTGTTGGACTGCATTAGGTCTGCCACCTGGTCTTCTAGCTTAGATATTCTGTCCTCTCCCTCATCCATCCTACTGGTGAGATTTTCTACAGAGTTTTTTATTTCATTAACTGTGTTCTTCATTGCTAGTAATTCTGACTGGTTTTTCTTTATTATTTCTATTTCCCTATTTATGCCTTGTATTGCCTTCTTTATTTCATTAAATTGGTGTCCTGCCTCTTCTTTGATTCCTTTGATTTCCTCTTTGATTTCCTCTTTGATTTCTTCTTTGATTGTTTTCATGTGTTCTTTGACCTCTTTGAACATATTTATAATTATTCTCTTGAACTCTTTCTCAAGCATTTCCTCTAACTCTTTCTCACTGGAGGACATTTCTGATGCATTAATACTTTTAGGTGGATTTATATCGTCTTGCTTTTTAGTGTTTCTTGTGTTATAATGTATATATTTTTGCATCTTGGATTAAGTTAATGCTTGGATTTTCTAGCTAGCTGTGTATTCTTAGCTGTATCAATTGATTTGATGTAATATATTTTCATGGTAGGACCTTAAGGTATTAGGTGTGGCTCTTAAGACTCTCAGAGTATCTACAAAGATGTTCTTAGGGGTTGAGTTTCCCTGCTATAGGAGTATTCAAGCAGGCTGAGTGGAATAAAATACAGGTAGATTCTAAAATTTAACTAAACACTGTACACATTCAATCAAAAACAGCCCCGAGTATGTATGCAAGAGTAGTTATTATAATGACCAGATCCTCTATCAACAAAGAGGTTTAGATTTCTGGTCTGTTGAGGGATCCAAGTCAGCTTGTGACTAAGTGAGACCCTTCCCTGGTGCAATCCCAGTTACCTTGGGTGATTTTGGTCTCAGTCAAGTTGCTGCCTGGGTCATCGGGCTGCTGTTCTGATTTCTGGAGCTGGGCACTTGCTTTTCGTACGGGGCAAACCGAGCCGCTGCTGCTGCCTCTGCTGCTGCCATAGCTGCCACCGCCGGAGCCACCACCGCTGCTGAAGCTGCCACTGCCGTGTCCACCGCCGCTGCTCCCCCCGAAGCCGCTGCTGCGGGATCTGCCGCTGCTGCTGCTCCTGGGTCCACTGCTGCTGGGGCCGCTGGTACCGGTGCTGGAGCCTCTGATGTTGCTGCCGAACTCTGCTCCTGCTTGGGTCCCGCTGTCAGCCCAAGTTGGCGTGGCTGGGTCCCAGGCCGCTGATGTTTTCGCTGGACCTGGGTTCAGGCGTTGGGGGAGGGGAGGGAGCCGCGGCTGCTCTGGTTGTCTCGCTGCTCCACGTGTTCTTCTACCTCGCGGTCTTCTCCTCTGCTGCTCGCTGCCGCTCTCCCCTCACGTTTCCCGAGTTGTGGAGAGCGCGGTGTGAGGGGAAAATCCCGCTCCTGGCTTTTCCTGCGGCTGGAGTCAAGCCTGGCGGCTTTCTGGTGCGCCGCGGTCGCGGCGGTTGGCCGAGCTGCTGGAGCCGCTCTTCCCGCCTGTGCAGGCTCTGGATGCTCTTTAACTCTTCTACTTCTCTGCTGCCGCCTCAATTTCCTATACACCTCACTTTTTAGTAAAAGTGTGTATTTTGCTGAGTTTTTTTGGTCTTTTTCCCCCCTAGGCTGCTTTGGCGTGGTACCTACGCCGCCATCTTAACCGGAAGTCTTTCCTTGTTTTGGATTTTGAGGCAGGGTCTCACGCTGTATCCCAGACTGTCTTTGTCTAGTCAAGGCTACCTTTAGACTCATGGCATCATTCTTTTTTTGAGGTAGGGTCTCACTATGGCTCAGGCTGACCTGGCATTCACTATGTAGTCTCAGGGCACCTTGAACTCATGGTGATCCTCCTACCTCTGCCTCTCCAGTGCTGGGATTAAAGGCATGCACCACCACACCTGGCTATCATTCTTGACTAAGACAAGCATGAGCCACCATGCCTGTCTTGATCATTTATTTATTTATTTGAGATAGAGTCTTCTTGCTATTTATCTTGGGCTTGCCTCAAAGTTATCATGTAGCCTGTGCTGGCCTCAAAAATCTCTATCTTGCCTTAGCCTCTCAAATGCTGGGGTTATAAGCATGCACTGCCACATTTAGCTTAAACACACTCATAGTGATTTTTATGAAGACCTAGAAGGCCTGCTAATCAGATATACAGAATATTTACAGCTGGAAAGGTCATTATTGAGAGAACATGATGTAACCTTGAAGAGGCTTATCTGATTAAGCTGTAAAGCTAGAGAGAGACACAGGGCTGAAATGTAGCAGTAAGGTAGAACTTTGTGTTTACTCTTAAAGTATGAATTATATTCTCACCACAAGCTTGGGATGAATTTATGTAAAAGAGGGAAAAATAAGATCTTAGAAGTGTGTTTAACCACCAGATAACATTTCCAAATAATAAGAAATGTGAAGCAAAAAAAAAAAAAATATGATTAGCACCTTTCTATTTATCAGTCTGCCATAGCATTTTCTTATTTATTTATTAATTTTGGTTTTTGAGGTAGGGTCTCACTCTAGTTCAGGCTGACCTGGAATTCACTGTGTAGTGTCAAGCTGGCCTTTAACTCATGGCAATCCTCCTAACTCTGCCTCCCGAGTGCTGGGATTAAAGGTTTGTACCAGCATGCCCAGCTTGCCATAGTATTTTCTATGTGTCAGAAAGCATATTCTATTCATTTTAAGTTGATTCTTTCAAATTTCCAAATAAAGGAAATCCTGTGTTATCTGATTTATCCATCATGATAATAGAAAAGGAACCATTCTAGATAGATAAAGTGCACCAATGAAACACTGACAGGTGGCTCTGTATGCTCAAGGGACCAGCAATTGTCATGGCTGTGCAAGGGGCCTAGGGAGATGCATCTGGATAGATGGGTAGAGCCTGAATTACATCGTATGTACATAGTATGAGCACAAAAGGGTTAAATTTTTCATTATTTGTAATGAAGGGCAATATATAGTGCTTAAATCTGAAACTCTTAAGAAGTCTCAATTTTAAGAGATATAGTTTAAATATAAACCGTAATAAGAAAGGGGACTGAGGGAACAACAAAAGGACACTTGAGTCCTGTAAACAGGTAGGAGGCAGGCAGGGGGATACAAGGGAGCTAGGAGGATAGGGGATATAAGGAGGGAGAGAATCAGTTAACACAGTTGGTGCTTGAAAATGCTGTACTGATACCTGAAGCTCTGTACACTAACTAAAATATAAATTAAAATATTTTAAAAGCTAAATAATAACTAATTGGACTTATTGTTTATATATGAAATGCCCCTCCAAAAGGTTTATGTATTGAAGGCTTTGTTCCTAGTTAGTGACACTCATTTACAGACAGTGGGATCAGGAGGACTGACTTCATCAGCTGGTTATCCCATTCATGAATGAACCCATAGCTATTAGGAGGTAGGCTGTTGGTAGAAACATAACTGGAAGTGTGTCTCGTCCCTCACTCCTTCCTGTTGCTCTCTCTGCTTTCTAGATGCTACCAAGTGAGCATTTTGTTACACATGCTCTTCTGCCATGATATCCTTCTTGGCCACAGACCCAAAAGCAATGTAGCCAGCCAACCACAAGCCATAATAAATATTTCTTCTTTTAAATTGTTTTTCTCAGGTATTTTGTTATAGCAATGAAAAACTAACACAATCAGTAAAAATGGAAAGTAGTTGAGTGTAATTTTTCCCTGACCACTTGTGGTTTTACTTTCTACAATTTCAGTAACCTAGTCAACCAGTTGGAAAATATTGAATGGAAAATTCCATAATAAACAATTCATAAATTTAATTAACTTTTATTACTGTACATTGTTATAATTATTTTTTATTATTAGATATTATTAATTTCTCACTGTGCTTAATTTATAAATTAAACTGTATCAGAGATATAAATGCACAGAGAAAAAAAAAGTATATCTAGTACAGGGTTTAGTGCTATCCATGGATTCATCTGTGGAATGTTCTAGAACATGTCCCCTGCAGGTAAGGGGGCCCTATTTTACAGAAGAAATGGACAGAATTAGCAATCAGCTGGAGGTTACCTTGTAATAATTTCCAGCTCTAAAGGGTAGAGAGATCCTTGATAGGAGCCAGAATCTGGCTGGCTACAAAGGAGTAGATGGAGTATGTAGGCATGGAGGTCTCTTGTTGAGGCTTCCTGGGGCAGCCAGCAGCAAACTCTGAGCAGTAGTGCAGTTTTCCAGCTCAGGCGTGCTTGTGAGTTCAGACTCTATTAGCAATTGCTGAAGCCCACCAGGACTGACCCAAGTAATTTCTCTTCAAAGATTTATAGACTTTGAGGTCAGTAGTCACCATGGAGTACAGCTGAGTCCAGCCAGGCAAAGTGCAACTAAGTCTGTCATCCTGGACACACAGGAGGCTAGGGCACCTCTCAGAAACTGCTGAGCGACAGTTGGAGGGCCTCAGGCCGTAATAATTTGCATGTGGAAGGAGAGTATAATCTCATTTTGTAATCAGGCTGAGAGGGTTTGGGTTTATGAGTCACATATAATTCATTGTCTTCTTAGTGGAGAGTTTCTTGCCAGGGATTCAGGAATTTGTCTGTAAAAACACAGACAGTAGCTCAACACCTATCTTTTTTTTGCACAACAATCCTAGGTATATTGAAGAGATTGCTGTTAGGATAGGGAGTTGGTACGTGTTCTCAAGAAAGAAACAGTAATAAAATCCTCCCAAGGTGTTATCTACAGTATTAAAGGAAGAAGAAAAGGAAAGAAAAAGTACATCTTTCATTTTCCCATGATACACTCACTTTCTTCCAACCTTGAGGCCTGTGCACCTGCAGTTGCCTTGGCCTTGAACTCTTTGTCGCTATTTTTCCATGTGCTCTGTTCACTTTCCCCAGTGTTTTAGGTGCAGCAGACATGTCAGAGAAAAAGCCTCCTGCCCTCCTGGATGAAGTGGGTTTTTGTTTTTTATATTCTGTGCTCCTGTGGTGTTCTCTGATTTTCCTTGGGGGTATTTCTTAGCTTTCCAATCAGTAAGTAAGTATAGTGCATATGAGCTTCTCCCCTGCCTGACTGGATATTCTGTAAAGGCAGTGTCTGTCTTGTCGATGGCTTGTCATTTTAATCAGGTGTTTAGGTATGAAGCTTCCAACCTGGTAAGTGACCAGTGAGTATCGTGAGGGCAGATTGTGTAAACAGCCCTTCAAACTCCAAACCAGTTGCATTTCATGTTGTTAATTGATTGGTTGAGTGATGTCTGCACGTGGCACTCAGGCTCAGGTGGGAAAGGAGGTGAACAGGAAATCGCCCTCATGCTGAAATATGGAGATTGGCCATAAGGTTGTTTGCTGCCTCATAACTGAGTGACATTGGTCCAGTGTGGCCAGGTTTTCAATTTTTAAAATTTTTTGTTCATTTATTTATTTTTTTATTTATTTGAGAGCAACAGACACAGAGAAAGAGGCAGAGAGAGAGAGAGAGAGAATGGGCATGCCAGGGCCTTCAGCCACTGCAAACGAACTCCAGACGGCTAACGTGGGCCCTGGGGAACCAAGCCTTGAACTGGGGTCCATAGGCTTCACAGGCAAGCACTTAACCACTAAGCCATCTCTCTAGCCCTAGGTTTTCAATTTTGAGGTTTGAACTCTTGGCTTTTTCTTTTAATTTCTAAATATTGTCAGCATAATATTATGTTTTTCTGTTTATTTTATTTATTTATTTGAGAGTTACAGACAGAGAAAGAAAGAAAGAGGCAGAGAGAGAGAAAGAGACAGAGAGAATGGGCACACCAGTGCTTCCAGTCACTGCAAATGAACTCCAGACGTGTATGCCCCCTTGTGCATCTGGCTAACGTGGGTCCTGGGGAATTGAGCCTCGAACCAGGGTCCTTAGACTTTACAGGCAAGCACTCAACCGCTAAGCCATCTCTCCAGCCCTGGCAGAATAATTTTAATCCATGAGTGCTATTGATCAAAGCAATCACATGTGGAAGCTGGATGTGGCCTGGGAACCACAGGCTTGCCCTCAGTGGACAGAAGCTGATACTTACCTCTTGCCATTGCTCACATTACCCTGAAAGTGCAGAAGTTTGTCCTTAGTACAATTTTAAAAAAAGATTTACTGAAAACCAGTGCTGAAAGTAGGGTGGGCAGAACAATAAAGGGTCTAGAAACCACTCCAGGAAAGCAGCTGTTGCCCAAAATGCAAATATTGAAAGCTAAACTGAAGTTTTGCTTCCTTTGCTTTCCTAGTTTGGAGCCTAAATTACCAGACATGAGTCCAGAACCCAAGCACCACAAGAGTTATAACCACAACTGCATGGGGAGAGGGGGAGTAAAGGAGGCTGATTACTGGCAGATAGCATGGTCTGGATGCACTCACATGCACGTGGTCCTTCTCCAAGCCAGGCTGCTGAGGAGGTCACAGCTTAATTCCAGTTACATGGCACTTTCCCAGCTATCCTTGGAACTGATCTTTGGAAATTGCCACCAGAGTCTAGAACATAATTTTCAAATGTCCGCAATTGTGACTAATCTCCACATTTGATTTTTGACACTGCCAAGAGTTACTTGGAGCCAAGTCCTGTGAATGAGTCTAGTGGTCAAGTGCAGCAGTAGTGTTGGGGATACTGTGATGGACAAGGAGAGCTATTATCAAAGTACACCATGGCAGAATTAGGTGCAGAGCCAAAGAAAAGGAAGAGACAGTACCCAGTAAAATCTTTCCCAGAAGGGATAAGCTACAGCCCCAAGCTATGCCTTCTTGATTCCATAATATAGAAAGGATAAATGGAAAAGCAAAATGGAACAATTTATCAGAAGGCCTCAAGGTGAGCAACTGTTGGTAGAATGAACTAGAACATTGAGTTGGGTGCAGCTGTGTGTTGCGGGCTGGGAGAACTCTTATTCTGACAAGTCTGAAAGCCTTGACCAGAGCTATGGAGAACAGAGCTGAGCTCCTGAGAAAAAGTAAATCTGTAAGAGACATGAACGACTCACACAATTGCAGGTTAGGAAATTCCAGTTTGTAAAAATTATTTATTTTGAGAGAAAGAATGTGCATGCCAGGGCCTTCAGTCGCTGTGAATGAACTCCAGAGTATGTGCCTCTTTGTGTGCATGTGCAACATTGTACACTTGAGTCACTGTGCATGTGGCTACGTGGACCTGGACATTCGAACATGAATTCTTAGACTTTGCAGGCAAACACCTTAACCACTAAACCATCTATGTAGCCCAGAAGTTCCAGTTTTACTGGGAGACTACAGAATGAACTAGGTTGACTAAATGGATAAAAATGCTGCTGAGGTATACAGTGGTTCTTGGATTGAATTCTAACCTTGGGTTGAACAAAACTTGAGTAATTTGGCCAAAAGGACTCTTGGAGGAAGTGAATCACTAATAAATTAATGAGCTCTGGTATTTTGCTCCACTGTGTTACAACATTATAATCACATGCCAAGTTCTTGACTGCCAAAGTGATGTGCCTTCTGGCCTTATCTTCTTCTTTATCTCTTCCCTCCTTCATTCTTTCTCTGTGAGCATCAGCCAGAATGTCCAGTGATTTTTCTCTTAGTATCTTGAACTGATATGGGGAGTTCTTGGTCCTTGCAGTTCTTTTGCCTGAGACAGTCTTATCGTATGTTTTCACTTGTCTGGCTCTTTCTCATGTATGGCTTGTCCCAGATGTTAACTTGGGCTACACAGACCAAAGAAGAAAGTAAATTCTCACCAGTTGCCCACAGTTACTCACAACTCAAGACAGCATTTTTTGCCCTTCATAGCACATCTAAATGTCCATGTTGTTTGCTTGCTTCTTGATTGTCTCCCTGACCATAATGGATTCCCAAGAGTGCAAGATCTTTGATCTGTTCTTTTTTTCCCTTCAGAGTTCTATGTATCACATATGATTGGTGCTCAATCAATTTTCACTGAGGGAATCAAAACACAAAGGACAACTTGGTTCATAGGACAGAATTAGTCAATGAAAGTAGGGATTGAAAGAAGGAGGATAAGTAGAGTCTGCCTGAATCACTTGCTTCCAACATTACTGGCAGAAAAACAGAAGTAGGACATGGTTTTCCAACTAGGAACTCAGGAACTCAGGAGTATTATCGATTCTGGGACCCTGAACTTGGAGACAGAGAGAGGAGAAAGTATCCACACTGTAACGATCAATATGAAAAGTGGATTTCAAGTGATATGGCCAACAGAATTCGTGGGGGAAGTGCAGCTCTAAAGAATGAACAGTGAGTATTTGCTGGGCAGTGAGTGTCACTGCAGTCACATACCTGATGATATGTGCCTCTTTAACAGTGTCAGAGAGAAGGGTCACCGGCAAATTCAGAGGAGCCTCTACCATTCCCTGTCCTTTATGATGCAGCACTGAGAAAACGGAATTTTTATCACCAAGTCTGACTATTTCACATACTCCTATCCTATCCTATCCTACCCTATTATAATTGTATTAAATGGCCTGGGATGGAAACCCAAGGCTTCATATATACTAAACAATTACTCTCCCACTGAATTATAACCCCAGGCCTACATAAGTTACTGTTTGAAATAGGCTGTTACTACATAGGATGCTTATTTGAGCTCTTTATATTAAAATGCATTATTGTGTGTGATTTCTGACTTGTGTTGTTTTTAAAATAAGGACAGCAGTACATGAGTGCTAGAAATTGAACTCAGGTCCTCATGCTTGCATGGCAAGTGCTCTTACACTCTGAGCCATCACATATTAATTGCATCAAGTATTGGGTTTCAGTCTGACATTTTTATATATGTATCTCATATATTTTACTACATTCACTCCTTTGTTATCCTGTCCTGCCCCCGTAACACCAGGATCCTTCTTCTTCCTAAACAACCTCCTTCTGTTTTCATATATGATTTTTTTGGCATATATGATTATTTTTAAATATAGATTTCGGATATGAGAGAAACATGCAATATTGGTCTTTCTGAGTCTGTCTTATTTTACTTAATATGATGATTATCAGTTCTGTCCATTTTCCTGAAAATGAAATGACTTTGTTCATGTCTGTATAAAGCTCTGTGTGAATATATACCAAATTTTCTTCATTCATTCAATCATTCATTCATTGACCTGTTGATAGACACTTTAGCTGATTCCATGACTTGGCTATTGTGAACACTGCTGAGCTAAATGTGGATGTGCAGGTGTCTCTATTGCACATGGACATAGATTGCTTCAGTTAAATGCCCACAGTGGTACAGCTCATGATTTCAAGTCTAATTTCACTTAGTGGAGTACTTGGACTCCTTTTGTACTTGAACAACTTGATTTTTCAAACATAAGTAGAATGTTCCCACTGGCCTCCACACCCAGTCCAACCCACACTGCATCCACATAGCTGTCCACTGATCACAACTGGGGTTGTGACACTGGGCTCTGCTACCCAGCTTCACACATATTCATTGCTGTGGGATGCATAGTAGCCTACCTATATCATTTGACAACTTGCTTCCTAGCCTTTCATTAACAATATGTCTTTGCAGCATTCATTTCCACCTGCCCTGTTCTTACCATACCTTGATATCACCAGCTTGCTTTTTTTACTGTCTAAAATGTATTTTCTCTTGGGTAAAACTAACCATGGTCATAATGTAATAAGTCATTTTTGCCAGCAGTTTACTTCCTTATCATTCTCATATTCTCCAGGCTTTCCAGTGCTCAGCTGCCCATCAATATGAAGTACCTTAATTCAGATACCAGCTTCTGTCTTCTGAATAGCACAGTCTTTGGACATTCATTAATTACTGAATTCTTTTATTCATCTCACAAATACCATATGAATGATGGACATCTTTTTCCCTAATACAAACACTTTCAAAATGAAGTTATCCTTCTTTCCTGCCCATGGTCTCTTTTACTGCCAGATCCCAATTCCTAGTGGCTCCCAAAGGAAAGCCAGACAGTCTCTGCTTCATACATTGAAGGGATTAATGCTGTGTTCTGTTGCCAGCTTCTATTTCTGCTGCTTAAGAAACTCTCATTTCTACGCATTGATTTTGAAGGTGATGGTATAGACAACCTGTCGAGAGAGTTTGCAACATCCAGATGTTTCATCCCCTTCCAATTACAAGAGTCTTTTGGATTGTAAAATTACAATCCAAATGTGGATACCGAGGGACACAGGATGAGCACCTGTCGTATAGATTGAGCATATTGCACTCTTTTAAGGTCATATTTCCCAATTGGTAATAACAGATTGATAATGCATTCCCACCACACTGTTCTTTGTATGAGATCTGTCTTGGCAAAGTTTCAGAGAATCAAGTAGATGTCGAAAGGGCTGATGTTCATGATATGATGGTTGCTTGAGGCATTCATTGTCCTCACTGCTCTCTAAGCTATCAGCCTCCTTTCACCAACAAATTTTATTGGTCACCAACATAGGTTCAGGAGCTTTGCTAATGCTGAATTTACAAGATTAGGAAGGGAAAGACTCCAAGGCATAATCAGATATAAACAATTTAGTGGCAAAAATAAGTATAAAGGAAAAGAAGTGCATGGTGCTAAGCACACACACAATAGGACCAACTGACTCACCAAAGAGGTAAGTAGGCAGATAGTGAAAAAGCAGTTCTAGCAACAAAAGAAGCATGCGCAGGGTCTTGAGGCAAACATTCATGCACATCCAGGAACTGAAGGAAGACCATTGTGGTGGAGCACATGGTTAGGAGAAGCATGGTATTCACTGGGGGTGGGTGGCTGGGCAGGGTCCAGACAAAGGGAACTTGGACTGTGGTAAGATTCTGTTCTTTAGCCCAAAAATGATGGGAAACCTTTAGCAGGTGACAAGAAAGTGTTGTGTGAGGGTGGGAAACAAAATAGTAACTCTCATTGCTCTATGGCTATGTTAGCTACTGTACTCATTGCTGCAACCAAGTAGCTGACAGGAAGCATCTTAAGGAAGGGAAGAGTTTATTTTGGGTTATGGCTCCAGAGGAATAAAGTCCATTATGTCAAGGAAGGCACGGTGACAGGAACAGGAAGTGGCTGGTCACATTGCAGTTACAGTCAGGAACGAGAACATTAGTGGGGTCAGGCTGTATAACCTCAACCCCTCCCCCCTCAAAGGCCCACTTTCTCTAGCAGGGATCCACCTCCTAAAGATTCCACAGCTTTCCCAAACAGTGCCACCAACTGGGGACTAAGTGCTTAAACACATCAGACTATGGGTGACATTTCATGTTCAAACCACAATTGCAATATAGAAAATTCAGTTCTATCACTTTGTCGTTCTACTTAAGGCACTTGGAAATTCTCTATTGCTATCAGGATGGAATTAGGGAGCTTTGACATTGTTTCTAGGATCTTTTCAACTTTGCATCCTTATCTCAGAAAGTGCTTGTTATCCAACTCAGTGCCAATGATTCTAATGTCCCTCATTTTCCAGCTGTGGCTTTGATCATGCTGAGAGACAGCAATCAACAGTTACTTACATTCCTCTTCACAATTTGGCTGAGGCAGCCCTGTTTTAGTGTGGTTTCCTGGCCACTCACTCTGAGATGAATAAATCTACTAGAATCATGCTTTTCTCACGAAAACTCATTAAAGTATGTGTAATGAAGCACAAATATGCATATTTATAATTCATTTCTGTCACTTGATTGACTAAAGCATGCCCAGTATCAGTGTACTGGGAAGTATATCCTTTGAATGGAGTAAGAATGGAAATCAATAATTCAATCAACCTGTCACATGACTTTTCCTGGGGAGGCATGCACTAATGTTTATTTACTCCATGGGGTAATGATGGTAGACCAAGAAGCAATCCCACCCAAGTTTAGCTGAGTCAACCAGTGAGTTTGGTGGAGTGGCCTACAGGAGCATGTATGAGGGGTTACTGACAACTGCTCAGGCAGTTACGTCACTGCAAGTCCACCCTAGCATGGATGAGGACTCATGAAAGGTGCATCATTGGGGCTCCCTGCTCAAGTTATAGGCATCCCCACTGAGGAGACTCTCCTTGCATATCCCCAGCATTTCCTTACTGCTTATGTAACTTTGGTGGGGTACTGGAGTTGTGTGAGTTTCATGAGTGTTGTGAGTCTAATGGGCCTTCCTCCTTTCTCCAGGAAGGAATGTTCTAATTCACAACAAGCAATGGCATACCACAACTGTACTTGGTATTATTGGAGTTATAGCACAGACAAGCAGTTGTGCGTAGTGTTGGCTAGCACAGCCTTTGAGACAAGCCTTTGTGGTGTCAACTCCTGGCTTTGAAACTTCTCAATTGTGTGAATCTGGACAAGTATGTACATCAGATTTTTTTCATCTGTGCAACAAAGAAACCACTAGTGCCTGCTTACATCAAGAGATTTGCGTTCTTGAAGAAGTCCTTGTAGCATAAACATCACTCAGTAAGTCTTAAGTACTGTCTCTTTTTTCAAACTTAGGTATACTCTGAAAGTTAGATTGATTCCTAATTTGGAAAGGTGACATTGTACGTCCACCACACCATACATCACATCCCTACAGATTATGTGAGAATAATTTATAAGCAAACTCAAACATTCTACCTGGAACCTGCTCACTCACTAAAATAGAGAAACTAACTCATAAACATATTTCAATTAGAACAGTTGGGGTATTCTTGTAAAGCATTAGTTTGGCAGTACTTTTGGTTTTGAGAGGGTTTTGAATTTTAGGATTGTGAGTGAAGGAGGGGAGCTGACAGTCACTTTGAGACATGGTGTGAAAATGGATCCTGTTTGTATGGACCATTCTTGTCTCTTGAAATGCTATCCAGACCCATCTTTATGTATAATCCCTAGTTATGGCAAGGTCCAAATATCACCTCATTCTTTGAGCACCTGTTATCCCCAAGCTGGAAATGATTTATCTTGCTGCTCTTCTCTCATGCTATTGATCTATGGGAACCCCTTGTTCTCGAGTTTAGGGAATGTGTAAACTTCTAGGTAGTCCATAAATGTTCTGTGATGCTTCATGCCATCATGGTCTCCTCTCTTGCCTGAGCCCAGTGACTATGCTATAGACACTGTTGCTACTAACCACTGGACCCTTACACTGTACTAATACCATGCTGAGCACTGACACTCACCTCCTGAATCCATCCCCATGCCCCTGTGCAGATATGTTGCTAGTAGATCTATTTCATAGATGAGAAAACACAAGTGAATCAAGACTCCATGCCTTGCTAGTGAATCAGTGTTGGGTCTGAGGTTGGAGGCACTGTACTACACTGACAAACCAAAGCCTGCAGGGCCCCCATGGCATGCAGGACTCCCCATCTCAGACTGCTGGGGGGAGCACTGTTTTTTTTGGGGGGAAGGGGGTGGCAAGTGCCATCTAGAGATATTGTTTTGTATAAATTAATGCATCATTTCCACATAGATATTCTTTTATGAAATCTGTGTGTCAAGAAAACCAAAGACATACAGGAGGAAAAACAGTGAAGGCATATTTAACTCAGAAACTCTAGTCATGGGTAAAGATCCCTCAGGGTAGAACTGGGCTATGATAAATCCAAGGTCAAATAGGGAATTATGATCAAGGAACCAGGGGGAGGGTGAGAGGCTGGAACACTGCTAAGAGGCAGCATTGTGGATGAGGCCAATCTAGCTATGTTGGCTCAGTAGAATTCTAGTGGACTTTAGGCCAGTGTGATTAGGATATCAAGGGTGGGGATTGAAGAACTTGATCAGATTTTAGGGACTGAGAATGTTCACTCAAATGGTCCAATGGGACTTTTACTAAAATTGGAGTAAATGGTCCAGAGACAGAGACCTAGGTTCAGGGCTAGTCAAAGGCAAGCTACTAGAGGACCTGACCAACGTTTGATCATTGGAAATCTTGTTTTCATGGTCTTGACCACTGTCAGTGATCCCTAAACCTCCCAGCGTGTGTCCTGCTGCGGTACAGTGACATTTAGGAGAGAAGTTTCACAACTTCACACGTTACTGGTGTGTTATAAGCTATTGATATTAACATTATTAAATATCATTAGTGATATTTTGTATTGAACCAAAGTCTTTCATTTTCTAGGCAAAACTTCCACCATCTTTTCACTGACCCAAATTCGATTAGATGATGCCAGCTTTGATCGCTTTCCCCATTATTATTGAAAACAGCCTGTTGATCAACTCTGCCTCTTACCCCACTGGGCTCTCCTTGTCCTGAATAGCAGGTAGCCTTTCAGCTAGCTGGCTTTGTGGTAATCAGGGTTCCTATGGAGGGCACCTCACTGGACCTCCTATTAACCTTTCCTTCTGTAAACTTTGACCCCTACCTGCTGCTGGAGGATAAGCCTCCTAGCTTCACTTGTTGGTGACTATAAATGGAAGCTAAAAGAGAATTTGCATCATAGGCCACAGACAGCACTGGTGTTTCTATCCCAGGCAGGAGGTAATATATATACAGCAGACCAGCTTGGAGTTGTTCCACTGAGAAACTGCCTGTGGTTTAAGGTCTCTGTTCATCGAATGCAGGGTACATAGTACAGAAACTAAAGGCAGCTCTGTGTGTGTGTGTGTGTATGTGTGTTTGTGTGAATTGCTTCCATAAGCTGTGTGATACCAGGCAATCACTTAGCCTCTTAGAGTTTTGATTTACTTGCTAATGAAAGAAGGGAAATGGATGGTTCATTCCCAACTATGCCATGATGAAGATGCAGTGCAAGAAAACACTCACATGTAAATGGAGGGGTGTTGTGCTTGGCACGATGCACCTATGTGGTGATACGGTCAACCTCCTTAGCAAAGTTTGTGTGGCTTTTACTCTCCAAAGCTTGCTTTCCTTTCTAGTCCTCATCACAGAGTATTTCAGCCTTATAGGAAGAGTTGGATCATACCAAAATTGCACTCCTATTTTTTAAACTTTTGCTATTCTCTCACTACAAAAAATAAAGTAATGCTTTGTTATAACCTTTAGCTTGTCTACAAATATGATAGAAATTCAGGATTCTTAAATTAGCCTGTCTACATACTTTTGTAGATTCTAGAACAGGGTTGGTAAACAATGATATAGGAGTCAATTTTCACTCGCTATCCGTTGTTTTTTTTTTAACTTAATTTTTTTCTTTTTATATTTTATTTTTACTTATTTATTTGAGAGAGAAGCAGATAGAGAGAGAGAATGGGTACACCAGGGCCTTCAGCTACTGCAAATGAACTCCAGATGCATTAGCCCCCTTGTGCATCTGACTTACATGGGTACTGTGAAATCAAACCAGGGTTCTTAGGCTTCACAGGCAAGCACCTTAACCAGTAAGCAATCTCTTCAGCCCACTATTTTTTTCTTTTAAAAAAGCTTTTTTTTTTTTTAATTTTTATTAACATCTTCCATGATTATAAAATACATCCCATGGTAATTCCCTCTCTCCCCAACCCCACAATTTCCGGTTTGAAATTCCATTCTCCACCATATTACCTCCCCATTACAATCATTGTAATTACATATATACAATATCAACCTGTTAAGTATCCTCCTCCCTTCCTTTCTCCACCCTTTATGTCTCCTTTTCAACTTACTGGCCTCTGCTACTAAGTATTTTCATTCTCACGCAAAAGCCCAGTCATCTGTAGCTAGGATCCACATATGAGAGAGAACATGTGGCGCTTGGCTTTCTGGGCCTGGGTTACCTGACTTAGTATAATACTTTCCAGGTCCATCCATTTTTCTGCAAATTTCATAACTTCATTTTTCTTTACCGCTGAGTAGAACTCCATTGTATAAATGTACCACATCTTCATTATCCACTCATCTGTTGAGGGACATCTAGGCTGGTTCCATTTCCCAGCTATTATAAATTGAGCAGCAATAAACATGGTTGAGCATGTACTTCTGAGGAAATGAGATGAGACCTTTGGATATATGCCTAGGAACGCTATAGCTGGGTCATATGGTAGATCAATCTCTAGCTGTTTTAGGAACCTCCACACTGTTTTCCACAATGGCTGGACCAGATTGCATTCCCACCAGCAGTGCAGAAGGGTTCCTTTTTTTCCACATCCCCGCCAACATTTATGATCATTTGTTTTCATGATGGTGGCCAATCTGACAGGAGTGAGATGGAATCTCAATGTAGTTTTAATCTGCATTTCCCTGATGACTAGTGACGTAGAACATTTTTTTAGATGCTTATATGCCATTCATATTTCTTCCTTTGAGAACTCTCTATTTAGCTCCATAGCCCATTTTTTGATTGGCTTGTTTGATTCCTTATTATTTAACTTTTTGAGTTCTTTGTATATCCTAGATATTAATCCTCTATCAGATATATAGCTGGCAAAGATTTTTTCCCATTCTGTAGGTTGCCTCTTTGCTTTTTTCACTGTGTCCTTTGTGGTGCAAAATCTTTGTAATTTCATGAGGTCCCAGTGGTTAATCTGTGGTTTTATTGCCTGAGCAATTGGGGTTGTATTCAGAAAGTCTTTGCCAAGACCAATATGTTGAAGGGTTTCCCCTACTTTTTCCTCTAGCAGTTTCAAAGTTTCCGGTCTGATGTTAAGGTCTTTAATCCATTTGGACTTAATTCTTGTGCATGGCGAGAGAGAAGAATCTATTTTCATCCTTCTGCAGATATTTATCCAGTTTTCAAAACACCATTTGCTGAAGAGGCTGTCTCTTCTCCAATGAGTATTTTTGGCATTTTTATTGAATATCAGGTGGCTATAGCTACTAGGGCTTACATCTGGGTCCTCTATTCTGTTCCACTGATCTACATGTCTGTTTTTGTGCCAGTACCATGCTGTTTTTGTTACTATGGCTCTGTAGTATAGGTTAAAATCAGGTATGGTGATACCACCAGCCTCTTTTTTGTTGCTCAGTATTATTTTAGATATTCGAGGTTTTTTGTGATTCCAAATGAATTTTTGGATTGTTTTTTCTATTTCCATGAAGAAAGCCTTTGGAATTTTGATAGGGATTGCATTAAATGTGTAGATTGCTTTAGGTAAGATTGCCATTTTCACGATATTGATTCTTCCAATCCAGGAACAAGGGATGTTTCTCCACTTTCTAGTGTCTTCTGCAATTTCTCGCTTGAGTGTTTTAAAGTTCTCATTGTATAGATTCTTTACTTCCTTGGTTAGGTTTATTCCAAGGTATTTTATTTTTTTTTGATGCAATTGTGAATGGGAGTGATTCTCTGATTTCATCCTCTGTGTGTTTGTTGTTAGCATATATGAAGGCTACTGATTTCTGTGTATTTATTTTGTATCCTGCTACATTGCTGTAGGTTTTGATCAGCTCTAAGAGCTTGCTAGTAGAGTCTTTAGGGTCCTTTATGTATAGAATCATGTCATCTGCAAATAATGATAACTTGATTTCTTCCTTTCCAATTTGTATCCCTTTTATGTGTGTCTCTTGCCTTATTGCTATGGCTAAGACTTCCAAAACTATATTAAATAGAAGTGGGGACAGTGGACACCCTTGTCTTGTTCCTGATTTTAGTGGAAAAGCTTCCAGTTTTTCCCCATTTAGTAATATGTTGGCTGTAGGCTTGTCATAAATAGCCTTTATTATATTGAGATATGTTCCTTCTATTCCCAGTCTCTGTAGGACTTTTATCATGAAGGGATGTTGGATTTTGTCAAATGCTTTCTCTGCATCTAATTAGATGATCATGTGATTTTTGTCCTTCAACCCGTTTATGTAATGTATTACATTTATAGATTTGCGTATGTTGAACCATCCCTGCATCTCTGGGATAAAGCCTACTTGGTCAGGGTGAATGATCTTTTTGATATACTCTTGTATTCTGTTTGCCAATATTTTGTTGAGAATTTTTGCATCTATGTTCATGAGGGAGATTGGTCTGTAATTTTCTTTTTTGGTTCTATCTTTGACTGGTTTTGGTATCAGGGTGATGCTGGCCTCATAGAAGGAGTTTGGTAGAATTCCTTCTTTTTCTATTTCCTGGAAAAGCATAAGAAGCAATGGTGTTAGCTCTTCCTTAAAAGTCTGGTAAAATTCAGCAGTGAATCCATCCGGGCCTGGGCTTTTTTTAGTTGGGAGATTATTGATAACTGTTCAGATCTCCATGTTTGTTATAGGTCTATTTAAGTGATTAATCTCATTTTGATTTAATTTAGGTAGGTCATATAGATGAAGGAAATCATCCATTTCTTTCAGATTTTCATACTTTGTGGAGTATATGCTTTTATAGTATGTCCCTATGATTTTTTGAATTTCTCTGGAATCTGTTGTGATGTTACCTTGTTCATCTCTGATTTTATTAATTTGTGTCTCTTCTCTCTTTCTTTTGGTCAGATTTGCTAAGGGTTTATCAATCTTGTTTATCCTTTCAAAGAACCAACTCTTTGTTTCATTAATTCTTTGGATTGTTCTTTTTGTTTCTATTTCATTAATTTCTGCCCTAATCTTTATTATTTCTTCCCGTCTATTAATTTTTGGTTTGCCTTGTTCTTCTTTTTCCAAGGCTTTAAGGTGAAGCATTAGGCCGTTTACTTGCGACCTTTCTAATTTCTTAATATAGGCACTTAAGGCTATAAATTTACCTCTTAGAACTGCCTTCATTGTGTCCCAGAGATTTTGGTATGTTGTGTTCTCATTATCATTTGACTCTATAAATTTTTTGATTTCCTTTTTGATTTCTTCATTGACCCACTCATCATTTAGTAGTGTATTGTTTAGTTTCCATGATTTTGTGTATGCTCTATAGCCTTTCTTGCTACTGATTTGTAGTTTAATTCCATTGTGGTCAGATAGAATGCAAGGAATTATTTCAATTTTCCTGAATTTGTTAAGATTTGCTTTGTGTCCTAATATATGGTCTATTTTAGAGAATGTTCCATGTGCTGCTGAAAAGAATGTATATTCTGCAGCCTTTGGATGAAATGTCCTGTATATATCTGTTAGGTCCATTGCTTCTATGACCTCATTTAGTCCAGATGCCTCTCTGTATATTCTTTCCCTGGATGACCTGTCAATTGATGAGAGTGGGGTGTTAAAGTCACTCACCACCACTGTGTTTGGTGTTATCTGTGACCTTAGTTCTAATAGTGTTTGTTTGACGAATTTGGGAGCCCCATGTTAGGTGCATATATGTTTAGGATTGTAATGTCCTCCTGTTGGAGTGTGCCCTTAATCAATATATAGTGACCTTTCTTATCTTTCTTGACTAACGTCGGACTAAAGTCTACCCTGTCTGATATTAGGATAGCCACCGCTGCTTGTTTTCTAGGCCCCTTTGCTTGAAACACCGTCTTCCAACCTTTCACCCTAAGATAATGTCTATCCTTTGTAGAAAGGTGAGTTTCTTGGAGACAACAAATTGTAGGATCCTGCTTTTTAACCCAGTCTGCAAATCTATGTCTTTTCGTTGGGGCATTGAGACCGTTGATATTAAGAGATATTATTGAAAGGTGTGTATTTATGTTTGCCATTTTTGTGTGTGTGTGTGTGTTACTGGTTCTACCTGTGCTCTCTTCTGTTAACTGGTATTTGAGTATAGCTTGTTTTTTCTAGGTTCCTTATATGTGTGCTTTTCCTTTTGTTCAGCATGGAGGATTCTATCAAGCATTTTCTGTAGAGCTGGTTTTGTCTTCAAATACTCCTTTAACCTGCTTTTGTCATGGAATGTCTTTATTTCTCCATCTATTTGAATGGATAACTTTGCAGGATAAAGTAACCTTGGTTGACAGTTGTTATCTTTCAGAACTTGGAATATTTCACTCCAAGCCCTTCTGGCTTTAAAAGTTTGTGTTGAATAATCTGCTGTAATCCTGATGGGCTTGCTTTTGTAGGTAACTTGATTTTTCTCTCTAACTGCTTTCAATATTTTTTCTTTGGTGTGTGTTTGGAAGTTTGATTATAATATGGCGAGGAGAGGTTCTTTCTGGGTTTTGTCTGGCTGGGGTTCTAAAGGCTTCCTGTATCTGTATTGGCACCTCTTTCCCAATTTGGGGGAAATTTTCCTCTATGATTTTGTTGAAGATGCCTACTATGCCTCTGGAGTGGAGTTCTTCTCCTTCTACTATGCCCTGAATTCTTATATTGGATCTTTTCATAGTGTCCCGAATATCTTGAAATTCCCACTCATACTTTTCTATAAGTTTGTCTTTCTCTTTGTTGGACTGCATTAGGTCTGCCACCTGGTCTTCTAGCTTAGATATTCTGTCCTCTCCCTCATCCATCCTACTGGTGAGATTTTCTACAGAGTTTTTTATTTCATTAACTGTGTTCTTCATTGCTAGTAATTCTGACTGGTTTTTCTTTATTATTTCTATTTCCCTATTTATGCCTTGTATTGCCTTCTTTATTTCATTAAATTGGTGTCCTGCCTCTTCTTTGATTCCTTTGATTTCCTCTTTGATTTCTTCTTTGATTGTTTTCATGTGTTCTTTGACCTCTTTGAACATATTTATAATTATTCTTTTGAACTCTTTCTCAGGCATTTCCTCTGACTCTTTCTCACTGGAGGACATTTCTGATGCATTAATACTTTTAGGTGGATTTATATCATCTTGCTTTTTAGTGTTTCTTGTGTTATAATGTATATATTTTTGCATCTTGGATTAAGTTAATGCTTGGATTTTCTAGCTAGCTGTGTATTCTTAGCTGTATCAATTGATTTGATGTAATATATTTTCATGGTAGGACCTTAAGGTATTAGGTGTGGCTCTTTAGACTCTCAGAGTATCTACAAAGATGTTCTTAGGGGTTGAGTTTCCCTGCTATAGGAGTATTCAAGCAGGCTGAGTGGAATAAAATACAGGTAGATTCTAAAATTTAACTAAACACTGTACACATTCAATCAAAAACAGCCCCGAGTATGTATGCAAGAGTAGTTATTATAATGACCAGATCCTCTATCAACAAAGAGGTTTAGATTTCTGGTCTGTTGAGGGATCCAAGTCAGCTTGTGAGCAAGTGAGACTCTTCCCTGGTGCAATCCCAGTTACCTTGGGTGATTTTGGTCTCAGTCAAGTTGCTGCCTGGGTTGTCGGGCTGCTGTTCTGATTTCTGGAGCTGGGCACTTGCTTTTCCTATGGGGCAAACCGAGTCGCTGCTGCTGCCTCTGCTGCTGCCATAGCTGCCACCGCCGGAGCCACCACCGCTGCTGAAGCTGCCACTGCCGTGTCCACCGCCGCTGCTCCCCCGAAGCCGCTGCTGCGGGATCTGCCGCTGCTGCCGCTCCTGGGTCCGCTGCGGCTGGGTCCGCTGGTACCGGTGCTGGAGCCGCTGATGTTGCTGCCGAACTCTGCTCCTGCTTGGGTCCCGTTGTCAGCCCAACTTTGCATGGCCGGGTCCCGGGCCGCTGCTCTGTTCGCTGGAGCTGGGTTCAGGCGTTGGGGGAGGGGTGGGAGCCGCGGCTGCTCTTGTTGTCTCGCTGTTCCACGTGTTCTACCTCGCGGTCTTCTCCTCCGTTGCTCGCTGCCGCTCTCCCCTCACGTTTCCCGCATTGCGGAGAGCGCGGTGTGAGGGGAAAATCCCGCACCTGGCTTTTCCTGCGGCTTGAACCGAGATTCTGGCGGCTTTCTGCTGCGCCGCAGCTGTGGTGGTTGGCCGAGCTGCCGGAGCCGGTTTTCCCGCCTGTGCAGGCTCTGGATGCTCTATAACTCTTCTACTTCTCCGCTGCCTCCTCAATTTCCTATACACCTCACTTTTTAGTAAAAGTGTGTATTTTGCTGAGTTTTTTTGGTCTTTTTCCCCCCTAGGCTGCTTTGGCGTGGTACCTACGCCGCCATCTTAACCGGAAGTCCTCTAAAAAAGCTTTTTTAAAACCATGTTTCATGCATAAATATAATGTAATTTTATCATAATTCCCTTTCATTACCTTCTTTTATCCCTGTTCCCTGCCCCTTTCCCCTGAATTTCTCTTTCTTTCTAACTCGTCCCTCTTCTATTTTGATGTCTTTTTTGTCTTTTTCCCTCCCTCCATCATCAATGTTAAAATGCTGATCTGCTTAATATTGTGCAGATCTTGAGGAAGTTCATTAAGGATGCTTTCTAAATTTCTTAATTGGTTGGAAAAATCAAGAGAAGGATGATATTTGGTGATACATGTTTATTGGAAGATATGCATGCCATGTGTGGGTGCCTTGCCCATGTTGTACTGAGGCCATAGCAACAGAGTTGAGGACTGGGGGAGAGTGTGAGTGAGAAAGCAGAGTCAGTTTCTACCTGACCCTCTGCAGTACATGCCTTTTGAGCCTGTCCCAGAACAGACTCTTCTGTGGGAAGTACAGCAGATGAGAGGCCCTTATCTTGAGGAGCTCACATTTGAAAGCAGTGACTTCAGCTGGCATTCTTCAGGAAAGGAAAGTACTTACTATATTATATTATTAGTTTATAATAACAGTTCAAAATAGGACTCATTTATAACAGTTTCATACATGTATAACATGTGCTTGGATCATATTAACTGGATTATTTTCCCTTGCCTTTCTCTTGCAGATATTTTCTGATATGCTGACTTTGATTCCTTTGGGAATACACCCAGGAGTACCATAGCTCAGGCTTATGGTGGTCCATACTGATTTCCATAGTGACTGTGCTAAGTTATATTCCCAACTGCAGTGCATATAGGCCTGTTTCCCTCATGAATGCCCACAAGCATTAGTTGTTTGTTTTCTTGCTGATAGCCATTCTGATTGGGGTGAGATGGAATCTTAATGTTATCTTTGCATGCTAAAATGAAAATTGTGTCAGCATGGAAATCACTTGGCAAGAAATAAAAATGTAAATAAATAACAAAATGATATTATTATGATTTCATTATTTTATTTTCACTTTGTCTCCCACCTGTTGTGGGGACCAAAGGTAAGTTATTCCATCATTCAACATCTTGGTTTCTGCAGTTTTCAAATGGTGCTATAGAAATATCCACACCCTAGAGCAACTATGAAGATTAAATGTCTTCATTGCTGGTGTTTATCAACATCTTAAACCTCCTATCTTGTGGCATTGAGACACTATGAATTTAGCAGGTCCTGCAAGCTTCCAGAATGTTTTTCACACATGGACCTCTCATTTGTCACTGTCCCTGTCCAGTCCTTCATCATGGAGGTGCATCTGCCATACCTCTCTATTACGCATGCACATCATGTGAGGCCTGGGCTCCTGTGTGAAGTACAAACCAGTTTGAGTGATTTTATTATACAAGTTGCATTTTGGCGGGGTTTACTGTAGCTAAATCCTGGCTTTACTTTCATGACTGGGAAGAGTAAGTTATGCTTAAACTGAGATGGGGAACAGGTGGGGAGGCAGGCAACCAAATGTGAGGCTGGGCAAGGGTTGGGGAAGGGTGACTGACAGCATGCATTTGCAGTGTACCAAAACCCAAACCTAGCTTGTGGTTCTTCAGCTGATTGCACACAGCTTTGCATTTCCTATCCTCTGGAAACTATCAGGCTAGTTTATTCTAGCCATTATCACCCTCTGCTTAGAAACAGATGCCTGATCTCACAGGGCATATTACCACTCAGAATAAGAAATACTCCTCTCAGCCTTCTTTACCACTTGACCTGGCATGTTCTGAGAAAAATTTGGCCCATGGTGTGTAAGAAGAGTGCCCTGTGGAACTTCCTAGAAATGTTCTTTAAAGGATAGGGACTTGCCTACCTGTTTTCACCTTTTCTTTCTTCCTTATGGCTGGACTATGAATGATTTGGGTAGAGTGTGCCTTCTTCCTCAGACCATATTATAGACTGAGTTACCTGGGAAAGACGAATTCTGAATTACACATGGGAGCAAGTTGTTATACTAAATGATCCCAGGAAATGGAAGTACAGGATTGGGCAAGTTAAACAGATGGGAAGCCAGTCAGTAAAAGGTGTGTGATAATGTGCAAGACACAGACAGGCAGATTCATGATGTTATGGAATGCACTTCAGAGTGGTCCTACCTGACAGATGAGGGAGCTGAGTATATACACCAACAGCTGATACCCATTCAGTGAACTCTGCTGCTGAGGGCACATCCTCCCTGGCATGGCCAGTCTGCTATTTGTGGACTGAACACCATCCTAAGTCCAGAGAAAGGGGAAAAGGTGTCAGGTGTTCACAGTAAATATGAAGTAGTAATGTTAGAGGATGATGAATGCCAGCCTGCCAGGTACTGCATTAAGTAAGTGGTTTTTGTTAGAGGATGTGTGGGCATGGGCAGGAACTGCTACAGATGGAGAGGTTGAGCCTCACAAAGCAAGATGGAAAAGGTGATTTTCTCCTTGATTACTGTGGGACCATCACCCCAGGCTTGTATGGCTTACCAACAATGAAAAAATGTCTTTTCTAAGCCACTGTTAGGTTTCCTGTTCTGTCACATCCACATCTCATCCCAAATGATGCCTCTAATAGTAACGATATCAAGGTAATGGAGACAGCCAGTAGATCGTGACCATCTGGCATATTGACCTACTAATTTCTTATTGTTCATTCCCCCGAACACAAAGGTAAGCTGTATGACAGCAAAGACCCTTTCCATTTTATTTGCTGCTTTATCCTTAGTCAGGTATCTGATGCATCGTGGTTTATTGGGATTCTCTAGAGGAACAGGATCAATAGAGTGAATACATCTTACAAGTGGGGTTTTATTAGATTGGCTTACACATACAGACTGGGTAGCTTCCACAGTGACTGCCAACTAGAGAGTCTGAGAACCCAGAAGCTGCTACTAAGGCCACGAGGATGAATGTCTTAGCAGACCCAATCTGGCACTGAAGGCCTGGAGGATTCCTGGAGAGTCACTGGTCTTCAGTCCATGTTTGAAGGTCAAAGAAACTATGTTCCAAAGTCAGTGAAGGACAGCAGCATCAAGGTAGATGCGTTCACCAACAAGTAGCACAGTTGGCCCAGCATAGCATTGCTTTTTCCTGGAACCTCTTTATATCTAAGATGCTTCTGGAGGGACTGCTCATTTTGGGGCAGTCTTCCCCCATCAGTTCATCTTTTCTGGAAGTGTCCTCACAGACTCGCACAAGAAGTGTATTTTCTTCTTCTTCTTTGTTTTTGTTTTTTTGTTTGTCAAGGTAGGGTTTCACTGTAGCCTAGGCTGACCTGGAATTCAGTTGGCCTTGAACTCAATGCAATTCTCCTACCTCCTACCTGCCTCCCAAGTGCTGGGATTAAGGGTTTGTGCCTCAGTTCTATCCAGTGGACAATAGAGATTGACCATCATGCATGGAGATCTCTCAGAAAAATATTAAGTGAATGACTTAAGTGAACAAGAAAAGGACAAAGAAGAAAAAGGCAAGATTTCAGAGGTTCCAATCCCTGACTGGCTTCAAGTTTTCAATCCTTTGTCTCTGCTCCTTGAGTGTTGAGATAATGGACATGTGCCACCACAACCAAGGGCTGTTCAGTGCTCTTGATGACTCTGTTATGTGGGAAACTTAGAAATCTGATTTTGTAAGTAATCAAAGTAATCCACTGTAACAGTAGATAGCCTGACTTTTGGCCAAGCCAGAAGCCTGGGAAGTGACAAATCAATGATTATCCTGAAATGGGTCATCCTCATGAAAGTCACCCTGAGGAACAGAGTTACAGGCCTGTCACCAAACAGTGGTAGCACTTCTCCTATGAGCTCTTTACAAACCTGTGTTAAGCCAGAGAATGGGGTTCCTATGCAGGTTGTGTCAAGTTGTGACTCTGGGATCTCTTCAACCTTTCTCTCCTTCTTTCTTACCACTCTACACTCCTGTTATTGAGAGACAGAATCTGGGCAACTATACCCTTAAAGTCCCCAGCACAGAGGCAGTCCCCTAGGACTTCTTAAGGCTAAGGGGCAAATGGGCATCGATGGTACAGAGTCAGGACACAGCACTACTAGGAAAGTAGACAAGACAGGCTCTGCACAATGTCCTAAAGGTGTGATAAACATCATCTGCAGTTTTACAGCCTTCAGGATGAGTTTGTAGCCAAGAATTGACAAGCATCCTTTGCTCAGTTCAAGTTTTTAATCACTGATGGTTGGTCTCCAGGAAATTCATAGAGATCCAGAGTTTTAAGCAATTGTCTTTACTATCCACAATTACAATGAATTTCCCACTAGGAAACTTCACAATGGCTGTGTAGATACAAGTGTATGCAAAATAGATGTGTCTCCTGTGTGCACATTCCTTTAGCTCGTATGTCCTATACACTTCACCACAGATTTCCCATGGCATCGCTATTCCCAGTTAACTACTAATAAGAGCTTATCATTCACATGTTTGTTCAATAGGTATCTATTGGGGTGGTTGGCATGTCTTAGGCACTGGATAGTGAAAGATGATGCCAATATGAATAGTGATACGTGGTACAGCTTGCTATATAGTAGACCTAATTATATCACCAGTTGTTCTTTTAGAAACATCAGAGAAGAAAAATTTCATGTTCAACACTACACTTTTCTTGTCTTTCTTCAAACACCTCCATGCTTTTGTTCATGTTTGTTCCTCTGCTGAGCCATATCCTTCACTATGATTCTTGGTTCTTGGTGAAATCTTACTCATATAACAAGAGTATGGCACACAGTGTTGGAAGTCTGTATATAAGTTTTTATCTTTTGCTCTATGCTTATAGAATATTGCTTGGGAAGAAATAGCACATCTCATGTATATGATGTCCTGGGAATAAAACTTGGTTCTCACCATCCAATCAAGATACCAATTTCCCAGTGGTTATCTCAGTCATTTCATGAATTCTGTAATTGATTTTTATAATTCCATACATGTATATAATTTATTTTGATCATATTCACATACCCCATTACTTTCATCCCCTCCTACTCTCACTAAACCTCTTTCTTCCCAATGAATCCCCTTCTTTCTTTCATGTCTTTTGCTTGTGACTCACTGAGTTAACTAGGGTTGCTTGCATGGGCATGTGGGGTGTTATTTATGGGAACATAGACAACTCAGTAGTGGCTAAGCCACTAAAGAGCATGACTCTTCAACCCCCAGTAATCACCAGTTGTCCATAGCTCCACTGGGTGGAGTGTGTTCTCCACATCCACAATAGAGTACTTATAGGCTCATTCTTATGCAGAAAACTATGGCTGTTGAGAGTTCATGAGTGAAATGACCATGTTGGGTGCATAAGATAGCCTTCTACAGCTCTCCTCCTCACCCTCTGGCTTGTCATACCATTCTCTGTGCCCCTCTTCTCCATGTTCCCTAAACCTTGAAGGGGCTGGTACAGAGGTCTCATTCAGGGCTTCATACATAATGGTTTCTTATTCTCAGCAACAAATAGTATTTTAAGATCATGGGCAGACTAGTAAAGGTGTTTCCCTGTGAAAACTTTCTACCATAAGGGGCTTGGGACCAAAGTCTTATAATTTTTTTTAGTGAAGTATGGAGGTGGCTAATTCTGGAATTTATGCCATCCATGGCTGAGGAATGTCACCAAACCCTGGGAATGTCCTGCTGCTCCTTTATGTCTTCCTCTGGCATCTTACTTTGTTTCCTTCTGGCTATTGTATGTCAGCCTCATATCTGAACATCACATTCTCCCATAACTGTGCATGTGTATGAAAAAGAGGTTAGTCTCCCTAATGCTTCTCATTTATTCTTAGAGTGAAACCTCTCTATAACTCAGCTATGAAGTCATACTGGACCAAAATAGGTCAATTACTCACACTCTAGAGGTAAAGAAAAAGCTTTGGAAGCAATTGGTAATAGAAACTAGGAAAAAATTATTTTCTGTGCATACTTCTGATAATGAAGAAGATGGCATGATGATAATAGCTTTCTAGAAAGGGAAAATAAAGTTTGAGTGTAGCCTGGGTGCTAGGTCGGAGTTACCTGTCAACAAGAAGAACACTGCACTGTTTCTGTTAAGAGAAGGGCTGGGGAGATGGCTCAGTTGGCAAAGTGCTTGTCTCACAAGCAGAAATATCTAAGCTTGGTTAAAGTACCCATGTGGTAGGACACACCTATAATCTAGCCCTGGGAAGGTGGAGACAGGAGGATCACTGGAGTTTTCTGGTTAGTTTGTTTAGCCCAATCAATGAGGTCTTGGTTTAGAGAAAATAAAGTAGAGAGCAATTGAAAAAGATAACTGATGTCAACCTGCAGCTTCCACATGCATGCACACACAGGTGCATGTGCACTTGTATACACATACATACTTCTAAACACACATGCACACCCTATATACATACACATGCAAGAAAGGAAAACATGAGCATAGTGATATCAGGAAGGCTGGGAATTGAGGACTCAAATGCACAATGGTCAGGGCTGGTCATATTCCTCACCACCAGACTTTGTCAAGGCTCTCTGCTTCTCCTTTGGGTCAGTAGCACAGCACAACTCTAGCTCTTTTCACCATATATCTGGTTAGTGTGAAGAAGGGAAAAAAGGTGGTGATTTGGAGTGGTGGATACTTTACTGCATGGCTCATTTTAATTAAATTTATCTGCAGCAATGTAGCCTATGAAAACTCTGTAAACTTTCATAGTACTCATCAATCACAATGCAGCCCTGTAAAGAAAAAGAAGCTGGCCATTCAGCTACTTTCAGTGTTTCCTGGGAGCCTGACAGGAGCTATTGAGGTAGAGGCAGATGTTGGGATGGATGGTCAAATGCATCCTTATTTCCTCCTCTTTGGAAGTCAGCATGATGTTGAGTGCTGCAAAGAAGAGAGCAGGCTGTGAGGGTGCTTCTCTTCCCAGTGCCAACCATGGTTTAAAAAAAAAACAAAAAAACAAAAAACAAAAAACAAACAGAAAATGCCTGCAAGCATCATCTTTTGCCCTTGGTATTTGTGACTGTTGCTTGTGTGCTTTTCTCAGCACTGTCCCTCTGTCATTCCTCTTGCTGTTTCATGCCCATTTAGGTCGTTCATTTGTCCTTTGCCCAAACATTTTATTAAACATTTACATGTTGTACCATATCTTTTGGTAGACGCCAATCTGTAAAGATGAACAAAATGTGCTCCCTGCCTTCAAGAAATAATTAAAATTAGATATAATAACTGGGTGTGTTTCTTATCTAGGGGGAGCAGCAGCCTGTTGTTCTGTTGTTGCTGTTTGTCTCATTTACTCCAGCCTATCTTAATGCAAATGTAGGAGTCTAGCATCATTTTACTGAAATGTTAGACCACTCTGGTGATAAATATTTCTGTTATTTAAAAGGAGTAATTGCCAGGAGTGGTGGTGCATGCCTTTAATTCCAGCACTTGGGAGGCAGAGGTAGGAGGATCACCATGAGTTCGAGGCCACCCTGAGAATACAGAGTGAATTCCAGATCAGCCTGGGCTAGAGTGAGACCCTACCTCGCAAAACTCTTTTTTTAAAAAAAAGGAGTAATTAATGCATAGCTAGAGCATGTAACTTGTCTTTGGCCACATACAGGTAAATGAAAATGTTGCACACAAAAAGTCTTTCTGGACTTAAATAGCCATACCATTAACCTTTATGTGATACCTCCCAATTATGCATGGTTATTTTCTCTTAAACTGTGAAAAACAAGTATGCAAGTTAGAATGGTGCTGTTGATATTTAGAAAGTAAAGCTTTTCAAACTTTGAGGCAATTTTCAAGGTCACTTAGTATCATTGTAGCCAATGTGAATGTAGCTTATGATTATAAAAAGGGAATTGCAGACAACCAGTTCTTAAAGTTACAACTACATCTTAAATAGAAATTCTAATGTGGGCAATTCTCTCATATATTCTGGGAGGAGATAAGGTACAAAGTTGTGGCTCTCAGTTCCGAATGTTCAGGATAAATGAAGGATTTCCCCAAAGGGCTCATTTTAACTATTTGAAATGATAAGTGATAAAATCCATCCAGGAAAAGGGAATATAGCCACCAAACTTGGAACTTAAGAGGGAGAGGCAAAAGGAGAGAAGGAGGAAAAAAAAACCATAAATTCTGGAGAGGAAAAATCTATAGTTCATATCCAGCCCTTCTGCTGGCTAGTTTTGTGGGCAGGGGCATTGCTTATTCTTCTTTGTCTTGGTGTCTGTATGAGTCAGGGTCCTCTAGTGGAACAGAACCAATAATATGAGTTGATATTAAGAAGGGAGTTTATTAGATTACCTTATGAGAGTCAACAATAGCTGTTTTTCAGTCCTGAGAATCAAGGAACATGGTAGCTACTCAGTCTACATGGCTGGACCCCTCAGCATTGGAGGTGGAGTATTCTTGGAGAGCTGCTGGCCTTCTGTCTATGCGAGAAGGCTGAGGAAGCATGGTTCCCATGCTGACAAAGGATAGTCGAACAGGGTAGATGCATGTGAAAGTAAAGGCACTCACCAGCAAGCAGCATAGGCAGCCAGGTAGGAAAGCAGGCTGTCTCCTCTCAGAGCTTCCTTACATAAAGCCAGCTACCAGGAAGGTTTACTGTGGAGGAAAGACTTCATCCTTTAGTCAGTCTTTCCTGGAAACAACTGAGAGAGCCACCCAAGAGGAATGTTTGTGATTTCCTAATCTAATTAAGTTGATAACAGAACTTAACCATCACAAATCCACCCTGTCAACTTCACACCAAACCATATCTCCTTACATCATACTTAATTTTCAAGTGAAGATAGTATCAAGGTTGTAATTCCATTTAACATAAGCATCCCATGCACAACCAGAAACATGCAATCTTTCCTCTCAAACCCGTGGAAAGGTTTCTTGAGGAATGCTTAGTCTCTAATATTTAATAAGTTAAATGTAAATTCAACAACAGTTGACTAGTGACATACCTCAATCAATATTATTTACATGATAGAGAACTAGAATAAAGAAAAACTAAGGCATTTTAATTTGTGAAAATATACACACTCAACAAAGTAGGACAGGAACACTATGGCAATTATAATCTTTATTTTTATAACTGGTCTCAGGACCTTGGCTGGTATTTGCACCTTCTTCTACCACCCATTCTGTATTTCTTCCATCTTCAGCAAACACCTCAGCAGGTCCTTGTTCTTTACCTGGAGGGGTGACCTATACCTTCATTCCAGAGGATCTGGGCCATTTATCACACTGTCTTAATTGGATCATTTTAGTTTCCCATTGACCTTGATCACAGAACATGGTAACCCCAACAGGCACCCGAAAAGACCTCCCAAACTCTATACTATCCCTTATCTCCATTTAGAGAAGCAGTTCAATTTCACCCTAGTAGTCTGAATCTATTACCCCTACTAACACTGTAACCCTTTTCTTAGCCTGTTGGCTCAATGGCATTAGGAGCCCAAAATGGCCAGTGTTTTAAATTCTTCCACATTCTTCCCACAAATTAGTTTCAAATGGCCAGGAGCCACAATCAGGTTTCCAGCAACAATGACCATACTTCTTGGTACAAATTTTACTATTGCAGTTAACTTCTCATTGCTGGTTTGAAACATCTGACCAAAAGAAGCTGGTGGGGGCTGGAGAGATGGCTTAGCAGTTAAGCGCTCGCCTGTGAAGCCTATGGACCTCGGTTCGAGGCTCAGTTCCCCAGGTCCCACATTAGCCAGATGCACAAGGGGGCGCACGCGTCTGGAGTTCGTTTGCAGTGGCTGGAAGCCCTGGTGCACCCATTCTCTCTCTCTCCCTCTATCTGTCTTTCTCTCTGTGTCTGTTGCTCTCAAATAAATAAATAAATAAATAAATAAATAAATAAATAAATAAATAAATACTAAAAATATATATATATTTTTTTAAAAAAGCAGCTGGTGGGAGAAAGAAGTTTATTTTGGCTTACAGACATGGGGGGAAACTCCATGATGGCAGGGGAAAAAAATGGCTAGATATCACCCCCTGCCAACACCAGGCAGACAACAACAGCAAGAGAGTGTGCCAAATACTCACACGGCTGTCTGTAACACCTGCCCCCAGCAACACACCTTTCCAGCAAGGCTCCAATTCCCAAATTTTCCCAAATTGCCAACAGATTGGGACCTGATATTCAGAACACATGAGTTTATGGGAGATAAGATGCCTAATTAAAACCAGTGCATGCCACCCCTGGCTCCCATAAACTGATGACCATCCACGATACAATGCATTCAGTAATCTGTGATATCAGCACCATAGTCATCTGGACACCGTAATTCACTCATGCTAGTTCCAATAGAAAAGCAAAAAGAAGGAAATCAGTGTCTTACCACAGTAAACATTCCTTGCTCATACAAACTGATGAGGCTCTTATCTCTTTCCCTGAATGCTCTTCTTTAGCAGTAGCTCAGGACTGATCCTGCTCACCCATTGGCTCCACTATAGTGGAAACCTTTGCCTTTATGTCTATTTTTAAAAACATGGAGAACATAAGGAGGATGCTTCAATACCCCAGCCTATAGTGGCATATATTATTTATCTTATGTTAAGAGTAAGATATGTCATCAAACAAACCAAGGTAGGCTCAGGGGTGTGGGGATGTCTTTGATGGACACTGAGTTTCTTCCCCATGCTCTCTGATAGAATAATTGTGGTTAAATGAACCAAAACATGAACCATCACCTAGAACAGTATCCTATACCCAGTGAGACCTCAATATATCCTATTAATACACGTCAAATCACTCCTTGTGTGATTACTAAGATCCAAGATACAGATGGAGATGTAGTTATATTAAATCATATAGGAGTATATCAGGGTTAAATTCTGAGCCAGCAAGGGAGAAAAAAGTCAAATAGTTTAGAAAACAATGGCCTGTATTTGAAGAAATGAAAAATCACTTGCTTGAAGTCATAAGAGAGTGATGCACCAGCTTGAATCTTGAACTTCCAAATTTTTCTTATGTGCAAGAGCCATAGATGTCTGCCCTTTCAAGCTCTTCACATATTCTCTCCCAGGTTTCTATCTTTCCCTATTGTGTCTATGGTTGACTTTCAAATCTCTGCCCCAAGGAAGGCATGGCCTTAGCAGTTGTGTTCCTGAAATATTGGATTAAGATACACTATAACATGAAAAAAGAAATTCAGTTACTGTTACAGAAAGATCTCCAATTGCCTTTCTGATTTCTTGTCCAGACACTGGGCTATTTTTATTTTCTTTCTAGCCTTGAGTTTCCCACCTAGCAAGATAAAATATCTTCCATGATTTTGACAAAACTGCATGTACTCATAAAGGGATTACATTAGCATTTTATTCTCTAAATCTTTACAAAGTTTGTTGCTGTGAGGCTGGAGGTGAGTGCCTTGAGCTTTTGCTTTTCTGCTTCCTTGTCCACTGTAGACCAGAGGATGGTGCAGTGGAAGGGAAAGGAAGAAAGGAAAGGATCTGCTAAATCTGTGACAAGAGGTGACCTGGTATTTGTGATAGGTATGATTTAGTGAATGATCTTGAAAAGGGACCAATTCAATCTAACCAAATTAAAGACCATTGTAAAGCAAGTATCAAAATATGAGAATAAATATGTATATGCCTGTTGTGGTTTGAATGTGAAATTCCCCCCCCCCCCCATAGGCTCATGTGTTTGCACACTTAGAGTCCAGGTGGTGGCACTGTTTGGGAAGATTGTGTAACTCTTAGGAGGTGGAGCCTTGCTGGAGCATGTGGATCACTGAAGGCAGATCTTGAGAATTTAGAGCATAGCTTTACCTCTTGTTCACCCTCTGCTTCCTGACTATGGATGTAGTGTGACCAGCCGGCCTCCAGCTCCTGTTCCATGCTTCCCTGCCATGATGGAATATACCCCTACCAACTGTAATCCAGAATCAACCCTCTCCTTTCTTAAGCTGCTTCCTGTCAGGTATTTGGTCTCAGCAATGAGTAAAGTAACTAATATAGCACCATTTGGTGCTTACCATAGAGCAGTGTTTTTTTTCACAGCTGCTATTATACTCACAAAAGCCCTATGTATGACATAGGTGCTTTAGTCATTACCATTTTGGAGAGGCAAAAACTTAGGCCAACTTAGAGAGCTGCACAAAGTCTTACAGCTAGAGAATGTTGGGACTGGGTTTTGATCCCAGAAAAACTCACTTCAAAGCTTGTGCTGCCATCCCCAAGAGTCTGCTCAGCAAAAGGCAGAAATCAATACCACGATATCATATATCCTCAACCTTCTTCCAGTTCTAACCCAGAAATAAATATTTTCCTATTACTTCAATCACAGTATAACAATTTGTTTACCATTACCTTATAAGCATTATCTTATGTCACTAATTATCTTGGTAATTATATAATTATTACATGATGCTTTCCATGTATGCATCATATTTAAGTAATATGCATATACTTTAAGTATGTGCTCAAGTAATAAAGAACTTCAGCATTTGCTTAGTCATTTATTCATTTTGCTTCATCTACTCCATACCATTTAATAAGTACCTATTGTGTGGCTCCACAGTAGTACATACCTATTAAGCACCAGGCCATAAGCTAATTACTGTGTATATAAAATGGGACTAGGCACTTCTCTGTCCATTCACAGATTCGTGGAGGATATTTTAACAGGTAGAATAGGGTGCTGATCTCTGCTCTAGATATGTGTACCAACAGTAAAAGAATGAGTTGAGACAGTGAGGGTTGTAGGATTCCTCCTCTGTGTTCTCTGAGAAACTAGAGCCTTCCAGAGGAGACTGGGACAGAGATCAGCACCAGCATCCCAGATCTGTGAGGCAAGTCCACTGCTGAAGGCATGCTCAGGGGGAGATTCTGCCCTCTCTAGATTTCAAATCCTTCCATACACAAGTCAGAGCTCAGTTTTTTTCAGTCATTGAGATGCCATATTTCCTCCTACGTTACCTTCTACAGACAATGGACATTTCTGTTGTCTCCTGCAAAACACATCTCTGCCAGCTCTTTCTTCCTTATCATGTCTCTGACTTCAAATAATCTTACTGAAAAAAAAAAATCCGTCTCATGTTCCACAATGATACTGATCTAAGTCTTTTATCTTTACCAGAGTCACAATAAGCAAAATAAAAATCTACTTGATTGCAACATCATGTCTTTAACATGAAGAACTCTGTCCAAATTCCCCCATATATGTTACTAAACATTGCATCTCTACTTGGAACATATTTATTGAGACTCTTCCCTGTGGCAGGACATTCTAAATGTGTTATATGAATTATCCCATTTAATTTTCAGAGTAATCCATCTAGAAGGCTTGATGATTATATATTATTGATAAAGAAACTGACAGAGGGGCTGGAGAGATGGCTTACTGGTTAAGGCACTTGCTTACAAAGTCAAAGGACCTAGGTTCAATTTCCCAGTACCTACATAAGCCAGATGCACAAGGGGGCGCATGCATCTTGAGTTCGTTTGCAGTGGATAGAGGCCCTAGCGCACCTATTCTCTCCCTGTCTATTTCTTCTCTCTCTCTCCCTCTCTCTGCTTGTAAATAAGTAAATAAATTTGAAAAATGAAAAAAAATTTAAAAAAAAAGAAATTGACAGATTGGGCACTGGCTTCTTGGTTAAATGTGCTTGTTTGCGAAGATTGCCAGCCTGCATTCAATTTCCTTGTCGCCTACATAAAGCTGAATGGCCATTCATTTGCAGCAGTCAGGGACCCTGCTAATATGCATGTGCGCGCACACACACACACACACACACACACGCACACACAAATAAACTTAAAGTAATTTAAAACAAAAAGAAACCAAGGTTCATGGAAGTTGAAAGACATGTATGCCTGATATCCTATGACTGGGCAATACTCAGGATGGCTGTTTTGAGTATGTGAATTTTAATGTTAATTCCTGCACTGTATCATACCTGGTTCTCACTATGTAATGGTGCTACAATACTTTTTATATCACGGGAATGCCCAATCTAAGTATGGGTAACCTCCAGAATAAACCCATCTTTATCTCCTGGCAGGTCCAAATGTAGGGGCTAGACCACATAAAGCATCAGGCCTAGTTTACCCTGATGGGAGACTTTGCCATGCTGTTTCCACCTGTAGGTCATATGCAGTGAACTGAGGTGCTCTGTGACCAGCCACTAGGTTTTCAGTCTTTCTTTATCTGGAGACAGAAAATACCCACCCCCCCACCACCCCCCGCACACACACACAACACTTTGATGAGTACATTCAGGATGCTCAAGAGAAGTGGTTTTGGGAATTTGATACCCAGACCTATAGCATCAGCACTACCTGAGATCCTATTAGAAACAAAACTTCATGGCCCCTACCCTGACCTCAGGTTCAGAGCCAGCCATGTAAGTTACAGCTGTGATTCTGGTGCAAGCTTGTGTGGGAACCACTGGTCCAGAGCAAGAGATATGCTTAACAGTTCTCACTTTAAATTCAGCAATTCAAAATATTTTGCCTTTTACTATGTAAATCACATGCATGCTTTTAGAAAATTTAGACATTTGACTCAAGTTAATACAATTACCCACAAATTCTATGTCTAACTGGTGAATAATCATTATTAAATTTTAGACATGTTTGTCGTTAGATCATTTCCTGTGCAAATAAATCATCAGGCTATTACGAGTTTGCCTTAATTTCAATGGGTTGATATGAGAATGTTAACAGGGCTTATGTGAGAAGAGATAGAAGGTAAGTGGAGGTGCCTAGCCCAGGGATGGAGCCGGAATCTTCAAGGAGGAGAATGGAGCCTGAGTTGCAGAGCCTCCATGTCTGCCATGGGAAGGAAGAGAGGGTCAGGGTTTCCTGCAGAGCTGCCCTGAGTGCAGGAACCTCAGCAGCTCTAATCTGCCTGTGGGTATGTTAGCCTCTTTATCACTCTCTTTAGATGGGATAAGATTTATGTCAGCTCAGAAATCATCCTAGTGATCAAAATATGTGAAAGGATGTCATGAGGAAGAAGGATTAATCTCTCAGTGATTATAGTAGAAGTGGGAAGCTCTTCCAGGGGAGGGCAGAAAGAGGGATGGATGTCAGAAAGCAGAGATTTTTACTCAGGATCAGAAAAGGCCCTTGTAATCACAGTTAACACACAACTGGAAGACTGCCCAGTGAAGTAGAGGGCCAAGGGCCTGAGACCCGCTGTTCCCCAGGATAAGTTGCAAATGGGCAGTGTGCCATCAAATGTGGCCTACAGGTATGCTCTTTGTGATCATAACAGGGTCCACACTTTATACCCTTTATACCCAGACATTTAACCTGAAATACAGATGGTAGAAAGGCCCCCTTGGCTGACACAAATGCTCTCTCTTCTGATTTGCTCTTGCTTCTCTGACAATGAGGGTGAGCAATAGTTGCCAATGATCATTTCATGTGTGTTTTTCTTTTCAATCCCCTTCCTAATCATAGGAGTAAGTAGCATACTGGAGCATTTTGGGGTATTGGTTACTAGAGTGTTTGGAGGGTGTAGATTCCTGGAGAGTTTAGGGGTGTGGGTTGCTGGAGTGTTTGAGATTGTTTGGTTTATGGTCCTGCCTTTGTCTCTTCCTGACAGTGTTTCATCAGGCCAGTTACATACAATATATTTCCTGATCTTTGAGATTAACAAAACA